>NC_056731.1:656373902-656413902 GCF_019279795.1 Protopterus annectens
AGTAGGGATACTGACATTTCAAGCTTGCTTTTTCTTTATATAAGATCTTTTAACTGAGTTTCTAGCAGTAAGTCATTCTCTTTTAACTGTTAATAAATTATGTCACAGTAGTTGATCATTTGGGTTTTGTCTGCAATATATACAAGCCAGTGGTGGCTGGTGACTTCAAATTAAAGGAGGGCTGCAGGAGACAGCTGAATGGGTGGGGCCAATAGGAAAGTACAGTTGTGTACACTTACCATAAATGTAGATGTTCGAGTGTATTCACCGTTGCAGTCATTACATTTGGGTTATCTGCTTGCAGGTAGCCCTCAGTCAGCCTGATTAACAAAGTCTTGGGTCCTGCGTCAGTTGCTGTCCCTTCTTCCATGATGTCAGGTCATCAGGGGTATAAAACATGCAGCTGACGCCATTACATAACATTTTTCTTGCCCCAGATGTCAGGAGCCCCCCTAATGGGAAGCAATTAAATATAAAATTACAATGATATACCTCCAACAAAAAAGCAAATACAGCAAAAAGGCTTTTAAGCATAGTAAAGGAAAGTAGAGGTATAGCCAAAATAAGTTAGGGAGCTGGAGGGATGGTAACCAGAACTGCAACAGTGAATATACTCGAACATCTACATTTATGGTAAGTGTTACACAACTGTACTATATTCTTCGTGTTTCACTGTTGCAGTCATTAAATTTGGGTAGATTCCCAAAGCTATGGTTGGGAGGGGGAATTTAGATAGCATTAGGACCACCTATAAGGCCTTGCAAGACTGCAGTGGCAAAGCCAGCTCTTGATTTAGAGAAAATTGGCAAATGATAATGCTTGGTGAAAGTATGTACAGAACTCCAGGTAGCAGCTTCTAGGATGTCCCTGGTAGGGACGCCTCTGAGAAAGGCTGTAGAGGTAGATGCAGCCCTGGTGGAGTGAGGTCTGATCCCCTGGCGGATAGGTTTTCCATGGTGTGTATAGCAGAAATGAATGCAATGGCCTATCCATTTAGAAATGGTTTGCTTTGAAATAGCCTTCTCCTCTGCCCCTGCAGCAAATGCCACCAGCAGTTGTTCAGATTTCCTTTGAGGTTTAGTCCTGTCCAAGTAGAATCTAAGTTGTCTGTGCACATCTAAGGAATGCAGTATCCATTCCCCTTTGTTCTGTGGATTGGGAAAGAAGGTTGTCAAATGAATGGACTGATTAAGAGCCATACTGGATACCACCTTGGACATGAAGGATGGATTGGTTCTGAGGGACACCCTGTCCGCATGAAAGATGATGAAAGGCTTCACTGCCATAAGGGCTTGTAATTCAGATACTCTTCTAGTTGAAGTGATTGCTAAAAGAAAAACTGTTTTCCAAGAAATAAATTTTATGTCTGCAGTAGCAGCTGGCATGAAAGGAGGTAGAGTGAGTTTATCCAAAACAAAGTTAAGGTCCCAGGCTGGGGTTGGAGCTCTCCTGGGTGGTCTCAAATTTTTGGCCCCTCTGAGGAACTGCTTGAGCAGTGGATGAGAGAAGAGGGGAGGTTCTGTGTTATAATGAGCTGAAATGGCTGAGGCATGGATTTTAATGGAGGAAAAAGACAAGCCCTTGTGAAGCATCTCAGTTAAGTATTGTAAACTCTGAGGTAAATTGGGCGCTGCTGTGCTCATCCCATGAGATTGGTTCAAGGCACAGAATCTTTTCCATTTTTTCAGCATAATTCTAGTACTAGGCCTCCTTGCCTTTAAAATGATATCCATCACAGGTTTACTGAGGGATGGTAAAGGAGAGATTATGTAATTAGCCAGGCTGCAAGGTTCAGTGTTAGAAGCTGAGGGTGCAAAATCTGGTTATCCTGCTGAGACAACAGTGAAGGAGTCTGAGGCAGGTGTCATGGGGGTAACCATGACACATTGTGCAGGAGGGGGTACCAGTGTTGGCATAGCCAGTCTGGAGCAATCAAAATCATCCTTGGTTTGTCCTGTTTGATTTTTAGTAGTAATTTGGAGAGCACAGGTAGAAGGGGGAAGGCATAGACTGATAGGTTTTTCCAGCTGAAGGACAGAGCATCCACTTTCCAAGCTTGTTTGTGGGGAGTCCTTGTGCAAAATTTGTCCAATTGGTAGTTCTGGGTAGAGGCAAACAGGTCTATATCTGGGCTCCTCCATTTGCTTGTCAACATGTTGAAACTCCTTGGTTCCAGTTTCCACTCGTGTGGGTCCATGAGGTTTCTGCTTACTCCGTCTGCCAGTGTATTTAATTTTCCTGGCAGGAATTGAGCTTGTAGGTGCACATGGTAGCTCAAGGCCGTGTTGCACAATGCCATGGCTAGTCTGCAGAGGGGGCAAGAATGTGTACCCCCCTGCTTGTTTATGTACCACATAACAGTGTTGCTGTCCATATCTGCCATTAGTTGTCCTGGAAGAATGTGGTCCTTGAAGGCTGTCAGAGCATTCTGTACAGCTAGCATTTCTTTTTGATTGATATGCAGGTGCATTTGACTTGGGTTCCATTTTCCCTGAATGCACTTCCCTGCCAGGTGAGGCCCCCATGCATAAGTATCAAAAAACGAGTCCAGAGTACAGTCAAGTGCAGCAAAAAATGTGCAAAGATAAAAGTATAAACTGCACGTAGACTTACAGAGCAGAAACTTTAATAAAACAACAAAATAGCAAAGGTAAGCGCTTTCACGACTCACAGGTCGCTTCTTCAGACAATTGTACTTGCTAAAAACATTCATTTAAGTAGTATCTTACCATCACAGCTTAAAATCATTAACCAATTCACTAAGCTAATAGTTTAATAAAATACTAAAAAAGAGAGGGAAATTCTCAGAAACTTTTATAAAAGACATCTTAAAAACAAATGGTATGTTAAAAACAAAAACTGATTATAAAGTAGTGTATAACTATTTATGTTTAAGAGGGCGTGCTTTCAAAAAGGGTTTTAAAGAAAACATATTGTTCAACCCAGGATGTTTTTCTGCATTTAACAAGAGGATCCACTTTTGCTCAGCAGCCTCTGTTTGATTCTCTATATCACCCCCTCTATTGGAACAAATGAGAACTTGTAAAATTAAAAACTTAAAACTATGTGTCCAGTCAGTATTCATAACATGTACTGCCGATACATTTGTTTCCTTCTTGTTTCTAATGTCTCTGTTATGTTCTAAAACTCTGTCTTTGAAGGTTCTATTTGTTTTTCCAACATAATAAGCATGACATTTTTGGCAGAAGGCAAAATAAACAACATTCTCAGTTCTGCAATCTGCATAGTGATGTAAAGAGATTTTAAAGTGACATGTAGGATGTATATACAGTGCTTGACTATAAATGAACTTACAAGCAGAACAATTTCTGCATGGGAAAGTGCCTATCCTCATGGACTTAGGTGCATGTGGATGCGCTGATTTATGGCACAGATGTTGTTTTAATGATTTATTATTTTTAAAAGAGAATGAGGGTGTTTCACCAAACTTTTCAATAAAACCTGGAATGTCATGTAACAGATTCCAATTTTTCTTGATAATATTGCAATAGTTATCAATATCATTAATTTAAAATTAAAAAAATAAAAAATGGTTTGCACCTAGTGGATCTCTGTGTCCATGCTTCCTTAATAAACAGGCCCACTTCTGATTCAGAATAGCCTCTTTCTAAAAATTCTGATTTTAGTTCTGTAAGGGCATTGCTAGCTTCCATATCATTATTGTGCAACCTTAAAGTTCTATAAATTTGACCTTTAACCAAATTTTTAGTAAAATGTTTGGGATGGATGTTCCTTTTGTGTAGAAGAGTATTTTTTTCTAGTTGGCTTCTTGTAAATACTACTATTAACCTTCTGTAAGTCAGATTTATCAAGAGAGACATCTAAGAATTCTATATGATTGTATATGATTGTATGAATGTTGATATGTGAACTTGAGGAAACTGGTAGTATTATGTAAAAAAGTGACAAAACAATCTAGTTCAATAGTGCTACCTTTCCACAACATAAAAACATAATCGACAAAGCGTACATACCAGAGGATGTTATCAAAAAACTCATTAGTAGGTGTGAAAATGGCTGTGTGCTCCCAATGTGCTAGAACAAGATTGGCGTAGCTATTGTCACAGGCTGTGCCCATAGCCACGCCATTCTTTTGAAGGAAAATATCATTTTCAAAAACAAAAACATTATTTTCGAGAACTATTTCTAACAGAGCACAAAGTAGTATGACTTTATTACTAGAAAAGCATTTATTGATTGTGAGAAAATCTCTAATCATCTCTATACCCATATCATTGGGAATACAAGTAAAAAGTGACTCAACGTCTAATGTAACAGAAATAAATTCACAGTCGATAGTTGAGAGTCGATTACACAGTCTCTCTAAGAAAGACTTAGTATCTTTTAAGATAGTGTGACAGGTATCTAGGACTGGATGTAAATTATTCTCTAAAAAGATGGAAAGTGGTTCCGTGCACCAGCCTGTACTGGCCACAATGGGTCTCATAGGTGGGATTGTTTTATTTTTGTGTATTTTTGGCAGTCCATATATAGATGGAATAAGAGGATGAGCTACGTTAAAGAATTCAAATAATTTTTCATTTATAAGCTTGGTCATCAACAAATCGTACACTAGGAAAGAGACTTTTTCCATAACGCCATTTGCAGTAAATCTCATTATATGTTGATAAGTACTTGAATCATTTAACAGCAACAGCATTTGATTAATGTAAAGAACTTTATCTAAAATCACTATTCCCCCACTTTTGTCAGCAGGTTTAATAACAATTGACTGTAGATCTTTAAGTTCATTCAAAGCTGTGATGTCATCACTAGACATATTATAGAAATTACAATGTGTTCCTGCCCTAAAAAGCTGCCTAAATTCATATTCACACACATTTATAAAAGATTGAACTACTGCATCAAAATTAGGGCGGAAAGTACTAGGTTTTTTATAAGGATGAATATTACTATTTCTATTTCCAGTGAAAATAGTTTTAAGCGTTAAGTTTTTCCCTAAAAGTCTCAGGTCTTTGAGCATTTACGCATGGTCTGCTCTCTTAGAGGGAATAAAAGATAAGCCATTGTTCAATAATGCTAATTGCTCAGTAGTAAGTTCAATAGATGAAATGTTAAAAATGGCACCTGTATCTACTGGCGTCTTCTTTTTACCATTGGTTGATTTCTGTCTATACTCACAGGCCGTTCTGAGCTTCCCTTTCTTGTACTGCTCCTTGATCGACTTTTCATGGGTAGAGGGCTTTCTAATAAAAAAAACGCTGGTAAAGCTGTTATCCTTCGGTCTAACCAAAGCACTACTACCTTTAGTGGCTACATTTGGAACAGATGATCTAGTAATATTTAAATTACAATTACTTACTTTAGAAGATGTAGTTGTTATGTTAGAGTCGTTAGGAGCACTACTATTCAACAAGGGGGATGCTTGCTCCATAACAGAAGTAGTCATTAAGCAGCGTTCATTATTAGTACTGCCATTACTAAATGCACTTTCATGCCATTGATCCATAACAGTTTCCGTGCGTTCTGAAGATGGGGGCGTTGGCATTGCATTAGTATCATGATATAGCCTGTGTGATTGGTTTTCTTGTTGATTAATGGAATTTGACGGTTGTCTGCTGTTGAAATCTCCGGGCTAAGTGAACACATGCTTCTACACAAAAGGAGCATGCATCCCAAACATGTTACTAAAAATATGGTTAAAGGTCAAATTTATAGAACTTTAAGGTTGCACAATAATGATATGGAAGCTAGCAATGCCCTTACAGAAGTAAAATCAGAATTTTTAGAAAAAGGCTATTCTGAATCAGAAGTGGACCTGTTTATTAAGGAAAAATGGACACAGAGATCCACTAGGTGCAAACCATTTTTTAAATTTTTCTAGTGATGAATTGCTTCCATCTACATCATCTGGAAACACTTCAGAAAACTTTATAGAGTTGTTTTGCAATATTCTAATGATATTGATAACTACTGCAATATTATCAAGAAAAATTGGAATATGTTACGTGACATTCCAGGTTTTATTGAAAAGTTTGGTGAAACACCCTCATTCTCTTTTAAAAATAATAAATCATTAAAACAACATCTGTGCCATAAATCAGCGCATCCACATGCACCTAAGTCCATGAGGATAGGCACTTTCCCATGCAGAAATTGTTCTGCTTGTAAGTTCATCTATAGTCAAGCACTGTATATACATCCTTCATGTCACTTTAAAATCTCTTTACATCACTATGCAGATTGCAGAACTGAGAATGTTGTTTATTTTGCCTTTTGCCAGAAATGTCATGCTTATTATGTTGGAAAAACAAATGGAACCTTCAAAGACAGAGTTTTAGAACATAACAGAGACATTGGAAACAAGAAGGAAACAAATGTATTGGCAGTACATATTATGAATACTGACTCAACATAGTTTTAAGTTTTTAATTGTACAAGTCCTCATTTGTTCCAATAGATGGGGTGATACAGAGAATCAAACAGAGGCTGCTGAGCAAAAGTGGAACCTCTTGTTGAATGCAGAAAAACATCCTGAGTTGAACAATATGTTTTCTTTAAAACCCTTTTTGAAAGCACGCCCTCTTAAACATAAGTAGTTATGCACTACTTTATAATCAGTTTTTGTTTTTAACATACCATTTGTTTTTAAGATGTCTTTTATAAAAGTTTGTGAGATTTTCCCCCTCTTTTTTAGTATTTTATTAAACTATTAGCTTAGTGAATTGGTTAATGATTTTAAGCTGTGATGGTAAGCTACTATTTAAATGAATGTTTTTAGCAAGTACAATTGTCTGAAGAAGCGACCTGCGAGTCGTGAAAGCGCTTACCTTTGCTATTTTGTTGTCTTATTAAAGTTTCTGCTCTGTAAGTCTACGTGCAGTTTATACGTTTATCGTTGTACATTTTGCTGCACTTGACTGTACTCTGGACTTGTTTTTTGATTCTTTTTCTCTTTAATATTCGGAGAAAGAGGCATGGCAGAAACTGTTGAAATGGAATCTACTTTAACTTTCACCACTGGAACTACAGGAACTACAGGTTGTGAACGGCTAACTCGTATTTTGAATATTGCAGATAATCCATTACTCAACTTAAATTATTTTGATGAAGCTGTCAATAGTGTTGCCGATATTTCATTATCTCGAGAGTTTCTACAGACTTACAAAGAACTTGAAAACAAACTCTTTAAGTATAAACAGTTGCAGTGGCAACGCTTGCACTTACAAGCTTCTCTACAACATAAAGTGATCCCTAGGGGTCTACGAGTACTAAATATGCCTAGCTATGGCAACGAGTATCCTGAACTACTTCGCAGATGGCAGGAACTGAACTTACAGTTTAGTGTGCAATATATCAACTTACTTGTGAATTTCTTCCTTCCTATGGAAAATGATCTTAGAGATGAAATTCTTACATGTCAAGATATAATTTTTAAACGATTCACTCCTAGTGTTATAGGTGACAAATTGGATGTTTTGCAAGACAATATTGTCTCATATGAAAAGCGCCTGCAGCTTACAAAAGTTAAAAAGCTGCAGAGAGATCACAAGGACTTTCAGAACCAGCATGTGTTCACTTGGCCCAGAGATTTCAACAGCAGACAACCGTCAAATTCCGTTAATCAACAAGAAAACCAATCACACAGGCTGTATCATAATACTAATGCAATGCCAACGCCCCCATCTTCAGAACGCACGGAAACTGTTATGGATCAACGGCACGAAAGTGCATTTAGTAATGGCAGTACTAATAATGAACGCTGCTTAATGACTACTTCTGTTATGGAGCAAGCATCCCCCTTGTTGAATAGTAGTGCTCCTAACGACTCTAACATAACAACTACATCTTCTAAAGTAAGTAATTGTAATTTAAATATTACTAGATCATCTGTTCCAAATGTAGCCACTAAAGGTAGTAGTGCTTCAGTTAGACCGAAGGATAACAGCTTTACCATTTTTTTTTACTAGAAAGCCCTCTACCCATGAAAAGTCAATCGAGGAGCAGTACAAGAAAGGGAAGCTCACAACGGCCTGTGAGTACAGACAGAAATCAACCAATGGTGAAAAGAAGATGCCAGTAGATGCAGGTGCCATTTTTAACATTTCATCTATTGAACTTACTACTGAGCAATTAACATTATTGAACAATGGCTTATCTTTTATTCCCTCTAAGAGAGCAGATCATGCGGAGATACTCAAAGACCTGAGACTTTTAGGGAAAAACTTAACGCTTAAAACTATTTTCACTGGAGATAGAAATAGTAATATTCATCCTTATAAAAAAACCTAGTACTTTCAGCCCTAATTTTGATGCAGTAGTTCAATCTTTTATAAATGTGTGTGAATATGAATTTAGGCAGCTTTTTAGGGCAGGAACACATTGTAATTTCTATAATATGTCTAGTGATGACATCACAGCTTTGAATGAACTTAAAGATCTACAGTCAATTGTTATTAAACCTGCTGACAAAGGTGGGGGAATAGTGATTTTAGATAAAGTTCTTTACATTAATCAAATGCTGTTGCTGTTAAATGATTCAAGTACTTATCAACATATAACGAGATTTACTGCAAATGGCGTTATGGAAAAAGTCTCTTTCCTAGTGTTCGATTTGTTGATGACCAAGCTTATAAATGAAGAATTATTTGAATTCTTTAACGTAGCTCATCCTCTTATTCCATCTATATATGGACTGCCAAAAATACACAAAAATAAAACAATCCCACCTATGAGACCCATTGTGGCCAGTACAGGCTGGTGCACGGAACCACTTTCCATCTTTTTAGAGAATAATTTACATCCAGTCCTAGATACCTGTCACACTATCTTAAAAGATACTAAGTCTTTCTTAGAGAGACTGTGTAATCGACTCTCAACTATCGACTGTGAATTTATTTCTGTTACATTAGACGTTGAGTCACTTTTTACTTGTATTCCCAATGATATGGGTATAAAGATGATTAGAGATTTTCTCACAATCAATGTAATTTTCTAGTAATAAAGTCACACTACTTTGTGCTCTGTTAGAAATAGTTCTCGAAAATAATGTTTTTGTTTTTGCAAATGATATTTTCCTTCAAAAGAATGCCGTGGCTATGGGCACAGCCTGTGCCAATAGCTACACCAATCTTGTTCTAGCACATTGGGAGCACACAGCCATTTTCACACCTGCTAATGAGTTTTTTGATAACATCCTCTGGTATGTACATTTTGTCAATGATGTTTTTATGTTATGGAAAGGTAGCACTATTGAACTAGATTGTTTTGCCACTTTTTTACATAATACTACCAGTTTCCTCAAGTTCATGTATCAGCATTCATACAATCATATAGAATTCTTAGGTGTCTCTCTTGATAAATCTGACTTACAGAAGGTTAATAGTAGTATTTACAAGAAGCCAACTAGAAAAAATTCTCTTCTACACAAAAGCAGCATGCATCTCAAACATGTTACTAAAAATTTGGTTAACGGTCAAATTTATAGAACTTTAAGGTTGCACAATAATGATATGGAAGCTAGCAATGCCCTTACAGAACTAAAATCAGAATTTTTAGAAAGAGGCTATTCTGAATCAGAAGTGGACCTGTTTATTAAGGAAGCATGGACACAGAGATCCACTAGGTGCAAACCATTTTTTATTTTTTCTAGTGATGAATTGCTTCCATCTACATCATCTGGAAACACTTCAAAAAACTTTAGAGTTGTTTTGCAATATTCTAATGATATTGATAACTATTGCAATATTATCAAGAAAAATTGGAATCTGTTACATGACATTCCAGGTTTTATTGAAATTTTGGTGAAACACCCTCATTTTCTTTTAAAAATAATAAACCATTAAAACAACATATGTGCCATAAATCAGCGCATCCACATGCACCTAAGTCCATGAGGATAGGCACTTTCCCATGCAGAAATTGTTCTGCTTGTAAGTTCATTTATAGTCAAGCACTGTATATACATCCTTCATGTCACTTTAAAATCTCTTTACATCACTATGCAGATTGCAGAACTGAGAATGTTGTTTATTTTGCCTTCTGCCAAAAATGTTATGCTTATTATGTTGGAAAAACAAATAGAACCTTCAAAGACAGAGTTTTAGAACATAACAGAGACATTGGAAACAAGAAGGAAACAAATGTATTGGCAGTACATATTATGAATACTGACTCGACACATAGTTGTAAGTTTTTAATTTTACAAGTCCTCATTTGTTCCAATAGAGGGGGTGATATACAGAATCAAACAGAGGCTGCTGAGCAAAAGTGGATCCTCTTGTTAAATGCAGAAAAACATCCTGGGTTGAACAATATGTTTTCTTTAAAACCCTTTTTGAAAGCACGTCCTCAAACATAAGTAGTTATGCACTACTTTATAATCAGTTTTTGTTTTTAACATACCATTTGTTTTTAAGATGTCTTTTATAAAAGTTTCTGAGATTTTTCCCTCTCTTTTTTAGTATTTTATTAAACTATTAGCTTAGTTAATTGGTTAATGATTTTAAGCTGTGATGGTAAGCTAATATTTAAATTAATGTTTTTAACAAGTACAATTGTCTGAAGAAGCGACCTGTGAGTTGTGAAAGCACTTACCTTTGCTTTTTTGTTGTTTAATTAAAGTTTCTGCTCTGTAAGTCTACGAGCCCCCATGCATAGTCCTGATGCGTCTGTTGTTAGGGTTTGGGTGGCAGTGGGTGGTGTGAAAGGTAGCCCCTTGTTTTGGTGGCAGGCCTCTGCCCACCAAAGGAACTCTAGGCGTAGGCAGGGTATGATAGGAATCATTGTTTCAAGATCTTCAGAATGTTGACACCATAGGCTTTTTAGATACCACTGTAGTTTCCTCATATGCAGTCTTGCATATGGAATTAGAAGAATGCAGGAGGCCATGAACCCCAAGGCTTGCAGTATTTGTCTTGCAGATAGCAGGGTTTTTGTGGCCACTTGTTTGAAGTAGTTTGTCAAATTAATTTATTTCTCTGGCGTGAGGTAAGCCATCTGGGAAGTTGTATTCAAGCTTGCTCCCAGGAATATAATTTGTTGACAGGGTACCAGATGTGATTTATTTTCATTTATGGTGTACCCCAGACAAGTTAGAACCCTTTGTACAATGTCCAGATGATTCAAATGTATGTCCTGGCTTTCTGCCTGAATTAGATAATCATCCAGGTATCGGTATATTTGAATATTTCTTTGCTTGCAAAATGCAATAACTGGAGCTAGGCACTTTGTGAATACCCTGGGTGCAGTAGATAAGCCAAAAGGCAGTGCAGAGAACTGATAGTGCTTGTAGCCTGCTTTGATGCGTAGGTATCTTCTGCAAGATTCCTTGAGTGGGATGAGCAGGCATGCGTCTTTTAAATCTAGTGTTGCCAACCAGGCATCCTTGCCTAGCATAGGAAGTAATTGGTGAAGAGTCAGCATCTTGAATTTTGGAATCTCCAAAAAGGTATTTAGAGTAGACAGGTCTAGGATAGGATGCCATGAATTGTCTTTTCTGGGTACCAGGAAAGGTCTAGAGTAGAAACCTTGTCCCTTCTCCTCTTCTGGTACCAGTTGAATAGCCCCCATGCTTAAGAGAGAAAGTACTTGTTTTTGGGCCTCTGCCCACTGATTTGGGGGTAGGTCCAGCCACCTGCTTGGTGTTGGCAATGTGTGGAAGTGAAATCTGTATCCTTGAGACACTATATTTAAAACCCATTTGTCCTGGGTAATGAGTTCCCAGTTCTTTGCCTGAAAAGCAATCTTTCCCCCCAAAGGGGCAGTAATTTGATAAGTACTTGGAAATTTTAAAAGGAAGTCATTGAGACAGTTTACCATAGGGGGAGTCTTATTATTCCCAGATTTGGAAGTGGAGGCCCCCCACTGCTTAGTTCTGTGTGTCCCCTGGGACTGAAACCTGGGGTTTTTGCTGTGTCTGGGTTTGGCTTTAGAAGACCTGGAAGTGGAGGGAAAGGACCAATTCTTAGAGGGCTAGTGTCTACTAAATCTAGGAGGTTGAACTTGTAAAAAATCTTTAACAGTTTGCATAGATTTAGCTTTGTCTTCCATCTTTTTAAGAACTTCCTCAGCCTTGTTGCCAAACAGGCGGTCCTGATTTAAAGGAGCATCCAACAATTTAGCTTTAACATGATCAGGCAAAGATTGCTCCTTGAGCCAAGCATGCCTTCTGAGCACAGATCCAGTAACAGCAGCCCTGCAAGAGGCTTCTAATGAATCAAAACCACATTGCAAAGTATGTTTTCCAACTTGTTCAGCAGAATGTATTAAATCTTGTAATTCTTTATTTTCCACACAGTCAAGAATCAACATAATTTTCTGTTTAAGCAGTCCAATAACGTTGCTGATACTTTAACATATGAAACTGGCAGTTTAAAGCCCTAATGGCCAAGGTTGCAGAAGTGTAAACATTCTTACCCCATCTATCCAGTGCTCTGGAGTCTCTATCAGGAGGGGTAGGATTTTTAGCAATAGAAGTCTTAATGCCCTTGGGCCCCTGTGAAATAGTCTCTGGATCTACAATAGGATTTTTAAAAATGAACTTGTGGGACTCAGGGACCCTGTAGTATCTGTCAGGTTTTCTGGGAGCAGGAGGCAGGGATTCAGGGGCCAAACTAGATTCCGAAAAAGCATCATCAACAATGTCTAGTACAGGAGAAATATCTAAAGGCCTATGCTGAGGTAGGAGAAGGAAATCCCTAAGCCTCTTTTTTGAATCAGAAAAATCCTGGCTTTCCCAGTAGAAATGCTCCCTTAAAGTATGTAAGGTTTCCCCAAAAGAAAAATCCTCAGGAGGGGAAGCAGAGGGTATGGAGTCCTCTGCATCAGAATCTTCATAAGTAGATAAGGGCAAATCCAGATCATCAGAAGAATCAGAAAAAACAGAATCCTGATCAGAAGATTCATAATCAATTTCAATCCTAGACCTCTTAGAAGGGAGGGGAGGTTGGCTACCCCTGATTGGAGTTATTAGAGCTTCAGCCATTCTTATCATTTGTTTTTTAGGCATAGAGGCCTGAGCATGTGGCCTGGGTGTCAGTTTTCTAGGCATGGATCGAGTTTTAGGCCTAAGTAAAGAAGGAGGAGTCAGTTTAATAGCAAGTCCATAGGCCTGGATACACCCTCAGAAGCGGGTACCTGCACAGCGGCTCTGGACCCATCCAAGGTAGAAACATCTGCGAGTTCCATAGTTGAAACATCTCGTGGCATACTGGACTCTGAATGGGTCTCAGTAGAGGCCTGCAAATCAGAAGTAGCGGGTATCAAGGGCTGCGAAAGTACCTCACCGAGTACTGGTGAACTGGTAACTGGCTTAGGAGAAGCATCGTCATCAGTTTTTGACCTCAGCAGCCTGTCTCTGTCTTTATCTTTGCGTTTTTTTTGGAATCTGGTAGTCAGATGGCTAACCTATGACATTTCTGGATAATTAAACCCAGAACCAAAATATTTAGAGGTGAAAATATATCGACGATGGATAGTGTGCTGATTAAATAAAGCACAAAACCGACAGCAAAGTACGTCGTGGTCAGGGTCTAGGCAAGGAATATAGTAGAATGAACATCTTTATGAGGTATTTGTTTTCCACAAGTAATGCAATTATTAACTTTTACTGACATCGGTAAGGAGCAAGAAAAAGTTTTCCCAATGGGGTACTTAGCTTTAGTTGAAGACTTCGGTTCTGAAACTCGAAAATGAAAATTTCAGGAGTCGGCTGACCAGCACTTGTGAACTACTTCTGCTTCGGGCACTGCACGGCAGGAAAGATGGATGTAATGACGTTGGCTGCATGTTTTATACCCCTGACGACCTGACATCATGGAAGAAGGGACAGCAACCGATGCAGGACCCAAGACTTTGTTAATCAGGCCGACTGAGGGCTACCTGCAAGTAGATAACCCAAATGTAATGACTGCAACAGTGAAACACGAAGAACATGGGGTGTGGCCAACTAGAAAGGGGTGGAGCTATGCTCAAAAGCACAAAAACTGGGACTTTAATTAAATATGCTGCCCTGGGTGCCAAACCGTCATTATGAGAGTCCAATCAAGACAAAATGAAGAAAAAAATATTTCAATGCATTGGCTACATGACAGTTTACTTAATATCTAGATGGAAACACAAAGGTTGTGAGGCATGAAAAAATAAATTACTTTTTAAATACATTACTGGAATGCCAGTCAAAATCAAGTATAAAAAAAACAAGCAGCACTCAGCTCAAACCACTTCTCCTTGCACTGCAGTTCTAATTATAATTTATATTCAGCTTTATAAAATTGCCAAGTAACATGCTGAAAGTAGCAATCTCTGTGATACCCCCACTTGTAAAAAAGTTTCTTATCCAAAAAAGACCTGCTGCCTGACAACAACTATCTACTTGTTTCACAGGGAAGACATGATCAAAATAAAAACTGAACCGGAAACAAGAAACAAGAAACAAGCTCAAGATAAATTGCTTAAAGGATTACTGCACAAGTTATGGACCATACATGCCAGACTGGCATTCTGTTTAGTTTACGGGTAAAGGCTGCAAAGATGACTGCAAGTCAACAAATGTAACGAGATTCTGAAAATACTGTAATCCTGTCCTTTATTACAAATACTGTCATATGCATTTCAATACCTAAGGCTTATACGTTATCTAATTATGTAAATATTCTCTGCATGGCAACAACAAAAAGGCTTTCAAAGTTGGTCATTCTTTTAACAGTATGCTTATTAAAGGTTACTTGCATCTTACAATCTCCGACAAGCTTACTTGATGTTCATTAAATCATTGCTACTTAAACATAGAGCAACAGGACACTGCGGCAGCATGCATTTTCTGAATAATAAGAAGCATAAATCAACAGTATAAAAATATGACAGAAAACCAGAACATTCTGCAAAATCAAGAACAGATGAAAAGCCACTGTCATACTTGTGTCTTCCTTGGATGGGGGAATACTCTGCACACTTATACTGCATAACTGCTCCTTGCCTTGCTTGGACACATTCAAAGTCACTACATGGGGGAGTGGGGTGCAACAAGTATGACACAATTTGAAATGTCTCTGGCTGATGGTGATGGCTCTGACACTCATACCTCTCAACCTCAGAGCAAGAAATCTGGACAAAGCCATACACAGAAGTGGGACGCCCAAAAATAAGGACAATTTTTAAATATTGCTCTTATAAACTTAGAAAGATAATAGAATAGTAGTAGGTCTTGCATTAGTATGGATTTTCTGCAGGGTATGAAATCTGAAACTCAAATGTCTGTAATTATTTTCTAACTTCAGTCTTTAATGATTTGCCAGTAATTTGCCAGAAAACCACAATTTTATGAAAAACAGACCAAAAATGTGATGCAAAAATATAACATTGCCACACAATACAGCTGGGAACCTGTCAAACAAGGGACACCTTTTTAATATTACTACTGTTAACTTGAGCAGCTGACAAAATAAGAGAATCTACATGCATTTCTGAAATAAAACTCTGATCATTACAGTTATTTATAATTGTAAACCCTCCACATTTTCTTCCAAAATTGCCATTTTGTGGAGGGATTATTAGGGGGAGAGGAACATTTTGAGCCAAAATTGGGGACAGTTGAGAGGTTTGGATATTCCCAGTTCTATAAAGCGATTTATTTGCAGAACCTCTTAATGCAGGAAATCTGGACCAGGCCAAATATATTGGGGGAACATACAAACAGTACTAAAAATTGCACATGTATTAATTTAAGACAGTTGACAGAATAACAGGTCTTGCTTTAGCATGCATTTTTCTGAAGGTTATGACATCTGAAACTCAATGTCTGTCATTATTTAGTGACTTCATTCCTAAATGATTCAGAAAACCACAAATTTTATGAGGAACAAACCAAAAATAAGAAGCAAAAATCAATTCACTCTGCAAATATCTGGACAGTTGAGAGATATAGTTCAGACGGGGCTGTCTTTGAGTTTGTTGCCCTTCCCCCCTGACAAAATCATGGTTGAATGGAGCCTCCCCCCTGCAGCCAATGCCCCATTCCTTGGTTATTTCACCCCATTTACCATGAACACTGTAATGTGCATACTGCTTTACTTCTGCGATGATTTGAACTTCATTTGAAAGTTTTATTTTGCATTTTACAGCACAAACACTAATAGATATCTGCTAAACAAAGCAATGCAGTCTCACAATGAAAATAGACTTAGCATTAAAACTTCTCTGCCCCCGAAACTCACATTCATTGAAGCAGCATTGAAACCCACATTCAAAGAAAATACATTTTTGCCAGTGGCAGATAAAGATTACCTTTGGGCTGTTTTCAAATCATAGTCCCCTTGCACACAAAACATACACGTGCTCTTTGATACACCTTCCTAATTATATTAAATTATATTCCTTGTATAATACAGTACAGTTGTTAGACAGCATTTTAAATTTATTGTTTTGAACATTTTTCCAGTAAACAATGAAACAAAATGCATGCACCAATAATGACAAAACTACCCAATTCAGAACATTTCCATCATAAAAGTCTACTCAAACTTCTACAGTCCACCAGTATCAGTAAATATGCACAATCTCTGAAGAAGTAAAAGTCATCTAAATAATTCCACATTAAAAAAAATCTGTAACTAATCAAGAGGCTGCTGCTAGCAAACAACTTGATATTTCATTGTTTCATCTACAAATGAAGTGCCTGTTGCCCTTGAGGAATAAATTGCCTATGTTGCATTAAAAAAATGATAAGTTAGTAATACTGCAATAGGGAATGGATGGCAAACTGATAAAGTACAGTTGTGTACACTTACCATAAATGTAGATGTTCACTTGTATTCACTGTTGCAGTCATCACACTTGGGTTATCTGCTATTCACTATTGCAGTCATCACACTTGAGTTATATGCCTGCAGGTAGTCCTCAGTCAGCCTGAATACCAGAGATTTAGTATTTCTGTATCGATTGCTGTCGCTCCAGGACTGACGTCAGGTCATCAGGGTTATAAAAACAGGCAGCCAACGCCAATACATCAGTTTTTCTTGCACCAAATAGGGAGCTAAGTTATGGTGGGGAAAACACCACCAGTAAAAAGTAAATACCAATACCAATACCCCTGAAGGGGGTGAGTAATAGACATAGAGAGGAGTGAGAGAGAGAGAGAGAGAGAGAGAGAGACAAGGGGGATGGAGAGAGGGAAACCAGAACTGTGACAGTGAATACACTCAAACATCTACATTTATTGTAAGTGTACACAAATGTACCATGTTCTTCGTGTTTCACTGTTGTAGTCATCACACTTGGGTAGATTCCCAAAGCTGAAGAAGGGTGGAGGCAGTCAAGAAGAGTTGGGGCTGGCTAGTATGCCTTGCAGGACTGCTGTTGCAAAACTCGCCCTGGATTTGGAAAAGATAGACAGATGGTAATGTTTGATGAAGGTATGCACAGAACTCCAGGTAGCAGCTTCCAATGATGTCCCTGGTAGGGACTCCCCTGAGGAATGCTGTAGAGGGGAAAGTTGCCCTAGTGGAGTGTGTTCTGACCCCCTGAAGAGTTGGTTTTCCATGGTGCTTGTAGCAGAAATGGATGCAGTGTGCTACCCATTTGGAAATTGTTTACTTTGAAATGGCCTTGCCCTCTGCTCCTGGTGCAAAGCTGACTAGTAACTGGTCAGATTTTCTGAAGTGCTTAGTCCTATCAAGGTAGAATCTGAGCTGTCTGTGCACATCCAAGGAGTGCAGGATCCTTTCCCCTTTACTTTGAGGATTAGGGAAGAAGGTTGGCAAATGGATAGATTGGTTGAGAACCACACTGGACACCACTTTAGGCATAAAGGAAGGGTTAGTCCTGAGGGAGACCCTGTCAGCATGAAAAATAATGAAGGGTTCCACAGCCATAAGTGCTTGTAGCTCAGACACTCTTCTAGCTGAAGTGATGGCCAGAAGCAAGGCTGTTTTCCAAGACAGGAATTTTAACTCTGCTGACACTGCAGGCTCAAAGGGGGGTAGCGTGAGCTTTTCCAGTACAAGGTTAAGATCCCAAGCAGGGGTGGGTGCTCTCCTAGGCAGCCTTAAGTTGTTTGCCCCTATCAGGAACTGTTTGATAAGAGGGTGAGAGAAGAGAGGTGGCTCAGTGCTGTAATGAGCTGAAATGGCAGAGGCATAGATCTTAATGGCAGAGAAGGATAGGCCTCTGTGTAGTAGATCTGCTAAATAATCCAGGATTAGAGGCAGGGAGGGCAGAGTTGTGTTCACTCCTTTAAAATGAATCCAGAAGCAGTAGCTTTTCCACTTATCAGCATAGAATGTCCTTGTTCTGGGTCTTCTGGCTTCAAGAATGATGTCCAGCACCTGCTTGCTTAGGATGGTTACTGGGGGAGAGTTCAAGGAATAAGCCAGGCTGCAAGATTTAGGATTTGCAAATGTGGATGCAAGATCTGTCCCCCCTGCTGAGAGAGCAGGGTTGGATTCTGACGTAGGTGCCAGGGTGGCACCAGTGTCAGGCTGCACAGGAGTGGGTACAGTGCTGGCATGGCCAGTCCTGAGTAATCATAACTGTCCTTGGTCTGTCCTGTCTTATCTTGAGCAATATCCTTGAAAGAAGGGGCAGGGGAAAATGCATAGATTGAGAGATTTACCCACTGGAAGGATAGGGCACCCACTTTCCAGGCCCTGCTGTGTGGTGTCCTGGTGCAGAATTTGCTGAGCTGGTAATTGCAGGGGGAGGCAAAGAGATCCACCTCTGGGGTCCCGCATTTCTGAATCAGAAGGTTGAAGGTACTGGGCTCTAATTACCACTCATGTGGGTCTAGGAGATTTCTGCTTAAGTCATCTGCTAGTGTGTTTTGTTTGCCTGGCAGGAATTGAGCTTGCAGATGGACCTGCATGTCCAAGGCCATGTTCCACAGGGCCATGGCTAGCCGGCAGAGTGGGTAAGAGTGGGTTCCCCCCTGCTTGTTGATGTACCACATAACTATGATGTTATTAGCAGGTGTCCTGGTGACAGTAGGGATCTGAAAGCTGTCAGAGTGTGCTGCACAGCTAGCATCTTTTTTTGTTTGATATGCAGATGAATTTGACTTGGGCTCCAGTGACCCTTAATGCACTTGCCGTACATGTGGGCCCCCCAGACATAGTCTGATGCATCTGTGGTAAGGGTCTGGGCAGCATGGGTTGAGTAAGGGTCAGTCCCTTGTTGTGGTTGCATGCTGCTGCCCACCAAGGAAACTCTGTCCTTAGAAAGGGGATTATAGGAATGACAGTTTCCAGGTCCTGAGAGTGTTGGCACCAAACACTTTTTAAGTACCAGTGAAATTTCCTCATATGCAGTCTGGCATATGGAATTAGTAGGATGCATGAGGCCATGAATCCTAGTGCCTGCAGGAGTTTACTTGTGGATAGCTGGGTTCTAGTGGCCATTTGAGTAAAATAGTTTGTCAGATAGGCTTGTTTTTCTGGAGTGAGGAATGCCATCTGGGATGCTGTGTCCAAGCCTGCTCCGAGGAATACAATTTTTTATTGGGGACTAGTTTTGATTTCTTTTCATTGATGGTGCACCCCAGGGAGGTTAGAAGGTATTTTACAAATGTCAGGTGCTGCAGCAGCATTTCCTGACTGTCTGGCTGAATCAGGCAGTCATCCAAGTATGGGTACATTTGAATATTTCTCTGTCTGCAGTAAGCAATAGCTGGATCGAGGCATTTTGTGAATACTCTGGGAGCAGTGGATAAGCCAAAGGAAAGTGCAGAGAACTGGTAATGCATAGATCCTGCCCTGAAGTGTAGATATTTCCTGTATGACTCCCTTATAGGGATGTGCAGATAGGCTTCTTTTAAGTCTAGGGTGACTAACCAGGCATTTTTGGCTAGCATAGGCATAAGCTGCTGCAGGGTGAGCATTTGAATTTTGAAGCCACCAGGAAAATGTTAAGAATTGAAAGATCTAGTATTGGGGACCAGGTGCCCTCTTTTCTAGGTACCAGGAAAAGTCTGGAATAAAATCCTTGACCTATCTGTTCCACAGGAACAGGTTGAATTGCTCTTATAGAGAGCAGGGATTGAACTTGGTTTTGTGCCTCTGCTCACTGGTTTGGAAGAAGGTCTGGGAACCCTTTTGAGGTTGGCAGAGAGTGGAAGTAAAATTTGTACCCCTGGGATACAGTATTGAGGACCCATCGGTCTTTGGTGATGGAAAGCCAGTTTTTTGCATGAAGGGCACATTTTTCTCCTAGGGGCACAAGCAGTTGGGCAGAGGTGGGGAGTGGCATTGAGAAATCATTGGGAATTCTTTCTGTAAGGGGGTGGTTTAGCACTCCCTGCTTTAGAGGTGGAGGTACTCCACTGCTTAGATTTCTGCATACCCTGAGACTGTAGTCTAGGGGGTTTGTTACCCCTGGGTCTAGTTTGAGATGTCCTAGAGGGCACTGGAACAGAACAATGTTTCGAGGGGTAATGCCTACTGAATCTTGGAGGCTGTACTTGCAAAAATTCTTTGACTGTCTGCATAGATTTAGCTTTTTCTTCCATCTTTTTAAGAACCTCTTCTGCTTTGGTACTAAACAGATAGTCCTTGTTCAAAGGAGCGTCTAATAACTTTGATTTGACATGGTCTGGCAAGGTCTGCTCCTTAAGCCAAGCATGCCTTCTCAGTACAGAACCCATGACTGTTGCCCTGCAAGATGCTTCTAGGGCATCAAAGCCACACTGCAATGTATGCTTGCTGACTTGGCTTGCAGAATGCATAAGCTCATGCAATTCTTTCTTTTCTGAACAGTCTGAAAAGGTAGCTATTTTTTGCTTAATAAGTTCCATAATATGTTGTTGGTACTTCAGCATGTGAAACTGACAATTCAAAGCCCTAATGGTGAGAGTTGCAGAGGTATATACTTTCTTACCCCATCTGTCCAAAGCTCTGGAATCCCTATCTGAAGGGGTGGGATTCTTGGCTGTAGTTGCTTTGATACCTTTAGGCCACTGTGAGATGACCTCTGGGTCAGCAGCAGGACTTCTGAAAAGGAATTTGCGAGAGTCAGGTACTCTGTAGTACCTGTCTGGTTTCCTAGGAGCAGGGGGTAAAGTATCAGGAGTTAAACTAGATTCCATAAAGACATCATCCACAACATCCAGGACTGCTGAAATTGCTAAAGGCCTATGTTGTGGCAAATCTAGAAATTCTCTGAGTCTCTTTTTGGACTGAGAATAGTCTTGGCATTCTCAGTGGAAATGCTGTCTTAACTATGTAAGGTTTCCCCAAAAGAAAAATCCTCTGGAGGAGAAGCAGAGGGAATGTATTCCTCTGCATCTGAATCCTCATAAGCAGATAAGGGCATCTCTTCATAATCAGATACCTCAGAATCATTGGGCTCTTGGTCTGTTAAAGCTGCTGGGGACAGGTCTCTTTTTCTCTTAGAAGGGGAAGGCTGACTTCCCCTAATCATCATAATAGGGTCCTCTGCCATTTTAAGCATTTCATGTTGTGGCAAGAGAGCAGGTGCATGCACTTTGGCCATCTTTTTTTAGGCATAGCGCATACTCTTGGCCTTAGAAACTCAGTAGTTTTAGTCAGAAATGAATACATGAAAGAAGTCGTTGGTCTGAGTTGAATATTGGTAGTGCGAAGAGCTTCCTCAGAAGCTGGTGCCTGCTCAGCAGCTCCAGACCCATCCAAGGTAGAGACATCCGCCAGTTTTGTAGTCGAAGAAGAGTCTCATGGCATACCGGACTCTGAACGGGACTAGGTAGAGGCCTGTGAATTCATTGAAGCAGGCATCAGTGGCTGCGAAAGCACCTCACTGAGTACCGGCAAACTGACAACTGGCTTAATGGAAGCATAGTCAGCAGCTAAGAATCTGTGCGGTCTTCTTACATGTTTTTGGAAGATTGGTAGTCGGACAGCTTACTGAAGCCATTTCAGAATATGGAGATTGAGAACGAAGGTATTTAGCAACAAAAAGGGCCCAATGACGAACAGTTCAGGCATTGAACAAGGCACAAAACCAACAGCGGGGTACGTTGTGGTCTGGGCCTAAACAGGTGATGCAGTAAGAATGGAAATCTCGGTGTGGTATTTGCTTTCCACAGGCAAGACAATTGTTAACTTTTTCTGACATCAGAGCAAAAAAAAGGGTCCCAGTGGGGTACTTAGCTTTAGAAAACTTCAGGATAACTCAATTCGGAAACAAAAACTCAGGTAGCGGCCGACCAGCACTTGTGCAAACTGCTTCTGCTTCGGGCTCCTCAGCAAGAAAGACTGATGTAATGGCGTTGGCTGCCTGTTTTTATACCCCTGATGACCTGACGTCAGTCCTGGAGCAACAGCAACTGATGCAGAAATACTAAGTCTCTGGTATTCGGGCCGACTGAGGGCTACCTGCAGGCAGATAACCCAAGTGTGATGACTGCAACAGTGAAACACGAAGAACATCAGGTTCATAGTTACTAGGCATCTTCACCAAAAAGGACTGTAGCATCCACCCCCTTTACAACACAGTACAGTATTAGCAATGCATCTATTTATGGTGGGAGTAGAACCCACAGCCTTCTGCATCAATAGCAAGTACGTTACTTGTTGTGCTATTAACAATGCAAGCTGACTCAGCATAAGCAGCACTAAACTTTTGTTCCCCTGCAGCTCTCAGCTCCTTGTAAAATCTACTCGACACTCAGCTGTATATCTGAACTTTGCAGTAGAAGAAATCTGGAAAAAGCCAAAATTTATTTGGGGGGGACAAAAGCCCAAAAACTAGGGACACATTTTAAACATTGCTTGTATAGTGTTGGAAAGTTGCTAGAATAAAATGCTACTGTGTTACCACCATACATTTCACTGCCAAGTCTTGAACCCAGGACCCTGTGCAAAACAGTCAGAATAACATACCACTATGCTAAATCAGCTGCTTTGTGAAAGAGAGGAAGACTGAAACTGAAATGGCTACCATTTAGTCAATTCAGTTCTCACCATGGCTCTCAGCCTCTTAGCACAAAAAAACCTGGATGAAGCCAATAATGGGGGAATACAGTCCCAAAAATAGGGACAAATTTCAAATATTGATCTTATAAACTTAGAAAATTTGTAGAATAAAAGGTTTTGTGTTACCATGTACTTTCTGAAGAACATGAAGTCTGAAATTCAAATGCCTTTCATATTTACTTATTTAACATTTGTTAACCAGAAAAGTCTGACTTGGAACAAAAGACAGTTTTCATCAGAGGCCCAGGGAGAAACACTCTAGACACATGTCTTTGTAAGATAGGAGGACATGCAGACTCCACACAGAAGGCACCCAGCCAAAAATCAAACCAGAGGACCTGTAGCTGTCAGACAACAATGCTACCACTGCACCACTGCACTACTGACTGTGAAAGGAAACAAAAATACAGAAACCACAGATTTTATGAGGAACAGAACAGAACAAATATGAGGCAAAAATCTGCAATTTTTTACAAATGGTGGTGGGTAGGGAATTCAGGCCCTTGCCGCCTGCACCCAAGGGACAGAGTTCAAGTCTGATGTATTCTCTACCCACCACTATGTGTTTTCTCTAGCCACCAGTATGTAGCAACTGGGGCATTACACACACACACACACACACACACACACACACACACACACACACACACACACACACACACACACACACACACTGAATTCAGTCCCATTCAAAGCTAACAGCTACACACAGTACCTGAATTCAGTGAGTCAGTCCCATTCAGTGTTCCAGTATCCTTAGTCCTGTCCTGTGCAAGCCAATGGCTGGTTTCTTCATGAGAAGGCTCAATTGTCCTCCTGTCTGGGTCTGGTTTCCCCATGAGAGTAAACTCCAGACTGCAGATGATGCAGTCTGGAGTTCTTCCATTCTATGCGGCTGTGACAGACTTCTGGGCATCTGCAGGGCAGAGATGCCTTTCCCCCTATCCAGACTCCTGACACAGCAGTATGGAGTTCTGTGAGTTCCAGGAACTCCAAGCATGCATGTGTGGAGTTCTGGGACTTTCAATTTATTTTGTTTTTTCTTCTTTCTACAGGTGAGGGGGGCTGCAGTCCTGTAGCACTAGCTGACCCTGATACAAACTTCATTATCTTTGTCTTAACAATCTTTTGAGCAATGCTGAGATGTAAGGACACCTATTACCCTTTAGTTTTTGCAGTCTACGCTGAAAGTTCTTGTCTTGTAACGGTAAAAGATAAAGAACAATTTATAGCCCTGTACTCATACCTCCCAACCATACCGGATTACTTATTTTTTACCGAGTTTGGGGTCCAAATAATGTGGTGCCCAGATTCCCGAGTGGCACCCCTTCATTTCCGATTTTTCCCAGTTTTGTTTTTAATGTTTTCTTTTTTTCGCTTTTGAGCTGACGTCATCATGTGCATGCTGACGTCAGCTCTGCCAGCCTGTCGGAATTGAGCTCAAGGGCTTCCACACATTCCCGGCTGGCTGCTACTGTTTGAATGGAACTGCAAGTGGGAAGGAAACAGCGTCTAACGTCTAAGCATTTATTTTTATCTTGAATGGATATACGAGCGATTGGACTGCTGCTGCAAGGGTTGTGTGGGTATGGGACTGCTGCTTGCAGAGGTTAAGGTATTTTCTTGTGTCAGACAGCATTGGGCAAGCCACTTGTCTGCCACTTTCACTTGGGTCATGTGTCTAACCACAGCACAGCCACTTCTGAGTGGATATTACTGTTATCTCAAGTGCAGTGTCATTTCATTATGCAACACTAGTGTAGGTATGACAGTGCTACAGTGACACTCGAAGTTAACTAATTGTTATCAGAGTCACACTGCTTTGTTCTACATTCTCTGCACTGTTTGCCATTGTGCGATGGTGGTATGCTTCCTTTTGAATACTCAGCAGCAGTTTGTTAGATGTCTTGTAGTGTGTACGGGTGGTATGTAATGTGGTGTAATGGCTCTTTATTCCCTGTACTGTGTACAATTAGTAGTTTTTCTGCTGAGTGTATAGATCAGAGTTCTTGCTTTCCCCAATGTGCAAACAGAAAATGCTGGGTTGATAACAGAGCTTGATGTAAAATGTTATTAATAGAAAACTGTAGAATTTGTGGACCTTAGCTGATTTGCTTAAGACAATGCCAGCAAACAGCCTTAAGGAACATATATTTGTGCATTTGGCGTTGATGCTGCTAACAGTTAATGTTTTGGGGAATTGTTCCAGTAACACTAAATAGTGATTTTTATTTTAGTTGACTGCAGTTGCAGTCTTCTCAAGATTAAACAATTGGCCTCTTTCAACTCTAACTCAAAAGAGTAGATACCAAACCTTTGGTTTGTACGCAGGGCTAATGCAGTTCCTGTATTTACGAACAGCTCTTGGAAATTGCCTGAGAAATGAGCGAGACAGGAATCACACTGAAAGTCATGTGTTGTATACAGGCAGCACCAGCAACAAAACTGTTTTTCCTGTGTACTAGTTCAGGTATCTAAACGAGTGCTGCAAGCGGGACTGTTGCTTTTAAGGTATTTCCAGTACAGCTTAGGTTCTGAAGCTGAACAGTGTGTGTGTGTGTGTGTGTGTGTGTGTGTGTGTGTGTGTGTGTGTGTGTGTGTGTGTGTGTGTGTGTGTGTGTGTCTGTGTGTGAAAATGTCACCACTTGTGAATTTATGCCTCATATTTTTGTTTTTTGTTCTGTTCCTCATTAAATCTGTGTTTTTTCAGGATTTTTGTGGCAAATCACTGAAGGACTGAATTCACTAAATAATGGCAGGCATTTGAATTTCAGAGTTCATATTCTTCAGAAAATAAACGGTAACACAAAAACTTTTATTCTAACAATTTTCTAAGTTTATAAGATCAGTATTTGAAAATTGTCCCTATTTTGAGGTTGTATTCCTCCATTATTGACTTTGTCCTGTTTTTTTGTGCTAAGAGTTTGCTATGGTGGGAAGTGAGAACTGAGTCTACTAAATGATAACCATTTAAGTTTCAGTCTTCCTATCTTTCAGGAAACTGCTGATTTGGCATAGTGGTATGTTGCTCTGATTGTAGTGCATAGGGTCCTGGGTTTTGAGACTTAGCAGTAAAATGCATGGTGGTAACACAACATTTTATTCTAGATATTCCAAAATTATACAAGCAACGTTTAAAATGTGTCCCTTGTTTTTGGCCTTTTATTACCCCCCCAAAAAAAACTGAAATTGAAAATAAATGTGAAATGTGCAAGATGCCTATGGCTTACACTACTGTCATTTTATATATATATATATATATATATATATATATATATATATATATATATATATATATATATATATATATACACACATACATATATATTGTGTGTGTGTGTGTGTGTGTGTGTGTGTGTGTAAGTAGACTTTTATGAAGGAAATGTTCTGAACTGGGCAGTTTTGTCATTATTGGTTCATGCATTTTGTTTCATTGCCTACTGGAAAAATGCTCAAGCAATAAATTTAAAATGCACTCTAACTCAAGTCTAACAAGTGTGCTATATTATACAAGGAATATAATTTAAAGTCAGGACGGTGTATCAAAAGAACGCATGTATGCTTCTTGTTTTGTGTGCAAGGGAGTCTATGATTTGAAAACAGCCCAAAGATAATCATTATCTACCACTGGCCAGGTGCATTTTCTTTGATGTGGTGTAGATTTCAATGCTGTTTCAATGAATGTGAGTTTCAAGGGCAGAAAAGTTTTAATGCCACATCTATTTTCATTGTGAGACAATATTGCTTTGTTTAGCAGATATCTATCAGTGTTTGTGCATTGTGGTATAAAATGTAAAAATAAAATCCAAATAATCATTGTAGAAGTAAAGCGGTATGCATGCACACATTACAGTTTATGGTAAATGGGGCAAAATAGCCAGGTAATGGGACATTGGAATGGCTGCAGGGGGACTCTGGTGCCATATTTTGGTTGTCTGTTCTTCAGTTTGCGTTTGAAAGTTGGTATCCCACAATTCCATTGGACTGGGTGGGGTTACATAATTATGTATGTAAATTTTATGTTAGCGTACAGATTTGTACCTTTTTTTCATTGGCCTTGTCCAGATTTTTGATATTTCCAGGTTGAGAGGTATGCCTGTACTGGATTTCTTTGGTTGTACAGAAAGCTGATCTCAATGTTTTCCTGGATTCAAGGAAAGAACTTCCAGACATAATTAAGGAGGAAACTTTAGGTCTTTCAAAATACGAAGTGGTACAAACTGAGCAAAGATTTCTAAGGCCATATTGAAGGATAATTATCATAAGGATAGTTATTACAAAGTATGTGAGACAAATATGTTTGGTTGACCTCATGTATGAGAAGCCAAGCAGAGGAATGAAGTCTGTGTGACCTGTAACCAACTTTGTTATGTCTTATGGGGTTGAGACTTTACACAGCAGGAACAACCCTTGACAAAGGTCAGAGGCCTGCCTTTGGTGCATTTATCCTTCAGCTGAAGGTTCATAGGTGTGTAATAGGCTAATGGCTATGGAGCCTTTACAAGCCTAGCCCATAGGATTACCCTGGCACCGTGCCACTTGACCTTAGTTTCCAGTGCCTCTATCGAGTAGAGCCATTGGAGTGATCCCGAGGGTGAATTATCTATTTCTCATCCACTCATCAAGATTTCTGTTGAAGAGGGCCAGTAAGGTGCTCTGTTTGACACGTATGGGAAGCCTATTCCATATCATGGGCAGTCCCTGGGTTATGAACCTGTCCCTCCAGCATGTTCTGTTGATTGTGGTAATGAGGTTGAGGTCTCTGGAGCGTGTGGTGCAGAGGGATTGGGATTTTTTTAGATGTAGCATTTCTAACAGAGCTGGGTCAGACATGGCTTTAAAAGTCAAGCAGAGATTGCTTCTAAGTAGGCGATATGAGACAGAGAATAGTTGGAGCTTTTTGAGTCTGTCCATCTAGTACAAGTGTTTAATGCCTAGGATCCTCTTTGTGAGGTACTTTTGCAGCCTCTCCAGTTGTTGCAGGTGTCTAGTGAGGTACATGCCAAATGGGGCACTGTACTTGATGACTGGTCTAATGAGGGAAGAGTAGAGGGAGACAATGACCTCTTTCTTCCTGGATGCAAAACCCTTAGTAATGAGATGTGCCACAGAAGGACTGTCTGACCACAAAAGACAGGTTGCTGTCAACCTGTGTTCCCAGATCTCTTATAAAGCCTTCTGTGTTCAGTGGACTACCATCATTGTGGTAGTTCATGGGAACTGGGTTTTTCTCAAAGGGGATGAGGACACATATTTTGGCATTGAGCTTAAGGCTATGGTTCTGACACCAGTCGGTCTCAGTGAGGCTTTTCTGTAGGATGTCAACATCACTTGGGGGTTTAATAATGGCTCCCAACTTGCAATCATCTGAGAACTTTATCAGCCAGAGTCCCTTCGTGTTGGACTAGACTTCTCAGAAGTAGATACCAAACAGGAGAGGACCAAGGACCGATCCCTGTGGGATTCCATTTGTGACTGGTTGGCAGTCTGACTTGGAGTCAACTACTTTCACATTTTGCAACCCACCTAGTGATATAGGGGTTGGTACCTAGCTTAGTGAGTTTTTCTATAATTCTTGAGTGGGGAATGGTATCAAAGGCCTTGGCCAGATCAAGGTAGGCTGTATAAACCACCTGGCCTTCATCCACAGCTCTGGTGACTGACTCAAAGAAGTCGAACGAGTTGAGCAGGCATGATCTACCCCTTCACAAAACCAAACTGTGTGGGATTAAGAGTCTGGAGATTCCCTATATCCTTGTTTATTAGGTCCATGATGATGTGTTCCATAGCTTTGCATATCAGACTTATCAGACTGATGGAGCGATATCTCCCATGGTCTGTAGTCACTCCTCCTTTGTGGAGAGGGATGACTATAACAGTGCGCCATTCGGTAGGGACAAAGCCTGAGGTGAGGCTGTGACTGAACAGGGCACACAGGTGAGGTGCCAGTTCACTCTGTAGTTCATGTAGAACACAGCCAGGGATATTGTCCGGTCCCATAGAAGCTGTATTATTGGCCTTGGACAGTCCTGTTTTAACCTGTGCAGCAGTAATACTGGGTGCTTGGAAATCTACTGATAATGTGATTGGTCCTTTGGGAGGGGGGGATTTGGCACTGAATCTGTTGGCCAGTATATTGGCAATATCTGTTGGCTCGGTATAGGAGGTACCATTGTTCAGTAGCTCAGAGCAAATGTGGGTATTGCAGTGGCGGTTCTTTACATAACTATAAAGGCCTTGTGGTTGTCTTTACTATCTGCTGCAATTCTGTTTTCATAGCTAGCTTTAGAGCATTTGATGAGGGATCTCAACTTTTTGTTGAGGCTGATAAGGGAGTATTTTCCAGTCTTGGGACTTCACCTTATTCTGCATCAGTTTCATCCTTCTGTCGTAGAGTTTGTTTATGGCTGGGGACCACCAGATTGGCTTCCTTTTCTTGGAGGAGAGTGTCTTGGTTCTGTTGGGTATGGTGAGATCTATGCATTTGTGTACGTGTTTGTACAGTGCATTGGTGTCTGATTCAGCGGTCATGCAACTATTCTCCATTTACATGGGTGCCATGAAGTTAGCCACCTCTGTTCTTAGGAGCCCAAAGTTAGCTTTGCAGAAGTTTTTCATGGTGGTTACCTTTGTGAGGGGGGGGGTGGGAGGGATGTGGATTTCCAAGGTGATTAGTTTGTGGTCGGATCTAACCAGGGAAGAGTTGACTGTTGGTGCAGAGCAACAGACGCCCATGTTAGTAATGACTAGGTCAAGGCTGTTGTTACCTCTAGTGGGAAAAAGAACGAGCTGGTCCAGTGCATTGGAATTAATGAATTCCAGGAAACACTGGACAAGTGTATTGGTACATGAATAGTTTTCCCAGTTAATGGGGTAGTTGAAGTCACAGAGTATGAGTGCGTTACGTTGGACCCTAATATTCTCCAGGGTGCTTAGGAACATGGAGCGAGTGTCTTGGGACATGGTTGGGGACCTATAACATGCTATGACCTGAATCACTGTCTTACTCAATGTTAGCTGCACCTAAAATATCTCTGCTGCATTATGTTGGGCTACCAGTCTGGAGGTGTGTGCATCCTTTATGAATATGGAAATACCAGCACCTATTGAGCTTCGGTCCAAGTTCTGGGGCCAAAAGGTGTGGAATGAGTTACAGCCTGGTAGTGCAGGGGTGCTTTCTGCTGCCTTGAACCAGGTCTCTGTTACAGCATAAATGTTGATGTTCTCCATTTTAAGGAGTGCCTCAAGCGAGTGCATTTTGAGATTTAGACTTCTAGCATTGAGCAACATGACCCTCAGATTGCATTTGTTTGTAGCTGTTACAGTGGTAATTTGGTCTTTGGAATGCCGCCTAAAAAGGCACTATAGGGGTGGCAAGAGCCTTGGCCAGTATCTGGAAGCCCAGGGGTGACAGATGCAGGCCATCTCTGGCAAAGCATCGAGGTTTGTCAATCATATCATACCAGGCATAACAGGCAGACAGATACTGGATCCCCTTAGAATGACACCAGAAACTTAGCCAATTGTTGAAATCAATCATTTTCTGCTTGTACTGTGGTATCATTCTGGGTGATGGTAGGATGCTGCTCAGGGCTAGGGTTGTACCCGCCTGGACTACATAATCCAAGAGCTCCTCCATGTCTCTTTTCATGTAGTCCAGGTAAATTAGGATAGCTAACTTTTAATGCAGAGATGTTCAGCTGTGACCATGGCTACATGCATATTTACATGCAGAATGTCTTTGGATAGAAGGCATAAAGACTGACTCCATGCAGGAAGATGACTACTTGCGTGTTGAATCTTACTCCTCACCTCCAAGAAATAAGATGAGGCATCAGTAAGACAAATTCTACTGCAAAAAGGGGGCACATCTGTGGGCTGGATTGCCTTTGACTGATAATAGTCAGTGGAATGAGAGAACAAAAATGTTACCACTGGTCATCAGAGAGTAAATAGCTAGCAAGGGGAACCAAAATATATTACAGGTATACATACATACATACAAACATACGAAAACAATTTTCTTTTATGAAGAATAACAATATCGTCTGTTGATTATACTTTACATAAACATATAATTACAATAATCAAACAATATATTTCATGATATCAGGATTCACTTGACTATTTTGAAGTAATGTTTACTCACCTCTTCAAATTTGAGTGCAATCATTGAAAATGCTTTAAAAATAGCATCTGTGGGGCCTGTTATTGTGACAATCCTTTCTGGACAAGATCCTTCTGAGATGTTGATTCGGGCACCACTCTGGTAAAAAAAAAAAATGTGCTGGATTATAAAGACAATACAGGATGCAAGAAAGCAACAGTCTGAAAATCTAAACTTAAATATAATTCATCTAGATTACAGGACAGAGCCAAACATTTCACAATAAAGGGAAAATATGTATTAAGAGAAAACAGCACCACTACAATTGCATAATGTGTATAACCTGCTGCAGCACAGGAATGACTCAGTATTTTTTTCTTGTTTTGGACAAACAACACACCTCTGACTTGGACATCACCTCCATCATTGAAGCTTTACAAAGGCATCTAAATGAAACATTTCTTTACTCACTGTGGTTCTATTTTCATGAAGAATGCACGTGTGCTGTTTATGCTTAAATCAAAAGAGTTTACGCTTTCCTATTTACGCTATACTCTCATTCTGCTCTTATTTTACCATTCTCATTGATATTATTCAAGTCTCAGCCCTTCTCTCATCATCTTTCAAACTGTGCAGTTGATGCTCTACTTCAAGATTAACACTAACCCACACCCCAAAAACACAACCTTATTCAAGGCTGACAACTTATGGAACACCCTTCATGACTTAATCCCTTGTGACATTCCCATAAGGCAACACTAAAAGTAATATGGACTCCCACTGAAAGCACAAGACTCAAACCTATGAGTCCCACAGCTGCAAACTATAAAGGCCAAGTAGCACAGTATTACAGCAAATCAAGAAACCCATTGTAATGTCATTAAAGACTTTAAGCAGGAGGCATCACTTCACCATATTATAGGGGGTTGTTACCCCTTGCACCCATGCATGTACTAACACTATACCTCTGAGTAAGAGGAATACTAGTTTTTGTAGGAACACAGTAATATGTTCTTCCCTCTGCAGTTAAATACCCTTTAGCACTTAAACCATGTCATCCTTCACTGTCTCTGCCACTGGATTCTAGATCTTTGAACCCCCCTTACTGTGGACATTATCTTGCTACATGCACGTTGCCCCTCTCTTTACTACATTTAATCTTGTGATCTGCTGTACTGCTTAATGCATGGTATTATGCATATTGTTTATGAACACTGTAGGTATAGATCTGTACTCTCTGTATTACGTTAATATTTAGTGTGTTGCCATGCTGTTCTCAACAAGCATAATTTAGCTCTTGCTGCAGTTTTATTTGTACTAATAACCATTCCCAAGCTATATCTGAAAGTATGACCTTATGTCAATTTCAAAAAATAATTAAGTGTCTACATAAAATATGAGAGACTTGAGTCATACCATAGCAAATCAAAATGATACCTAAATGCTAAATGCTTTCTCTGGAATGTACCTTCTTAGAAACAATGCTTGGACTAAGAACCTATATTCTTCTGGAGAGACTGAAACACGATACTCTGAAGTAGACTGTTGAACATCCTTGGTCTTGTCCTCTCAACCTCTTAGAGTAAGAAATATGAACAAAGCCGGAAATAATCTGGGGTCAAAGGCCAAAAAAGAGGGACAATTTTTAAATATTCCTCTTACAAACTTAGAACGTTGATAGAATAACAGGTTTTACATTGACATACATTTTCTGAAGGTATGAAGTCTGCAACTCAAATATCTGTCATTATTTTCTGATTCCACTCCTCAATGAGCTGTTGATGATTTGCCAAAAAAACACAATTTTATGAGAAACAGACCAAAAATATGAAGCAAAAATCTGGACATTCTGCAAAAATCTGTGTAGTTGAGCGGTATGAGTCTTGTCTCTTTCATAATCATCTCTTCAGCATCTACAGCTAAAGAATAAAGCAGCTGGCTGCATAAGACTGGTGCGGAAGCATATTATAGGTTCATAGGTTCATAGGTGTGTACTAGGCTAATGGCCCTGGAACATTTACAAGCCTAGTCCATAGGATTACCCTGGCATTATGCCACCTGACCTTAGTTTCCAGTGCCTCTGTCGAGTACAGCCACTGGAGTGATCCCTGGGGTGAATTTTCTATTTCCCATTCACTCATAAAGATTTCTCTTGAAGAGGGCCAGTGGGGTGCTCTGTTTGACATGTATGGGAAATCTATTCTATAGCATGGGCAGTCTCTGGCTTATGCACCTGAAGTCAACTCCTCGTTGGTCCGAACCAACCATAAGCTAATCACCCTTGATATCCACATCCTGCCCCCACCCCCCATTAAGGAAACCACGGTAAAAAATTTCTCCAAAGCCAGCTTCATGCTTCTTAAGACAAAAGTGGTGAACTTCATGACACCCATGCAGATGGACAATATAGTTACAACTGTTGAATCCTACACAAATGCAATCTATAAGCACTTACACGAGTGCATGGATCGTGCTATCTCAAACAGAACCAAGATGCTATCCTCCAAAAAAAGGAAGCCAATCTGGTGGTCCCCTGCCATAAACAAACTGTATAACAGAAGGAAGAAACGGTTGCAAAAGAGAGTAAAATCCCATGAGTGGAGGAGCTCAATGGTCAGCCTCAGTAAGAAGCTGAGATCCCTTATAAGATCCTCCAAAGCTAGCAAAGAAAACAAAATCACCACTAATTCTAAGGACAACCACAAAGCATTCTATAGCTATGTCAAGAATCTTGATGGCAACATCCAGATCTGCTCTGAGTTAAAGCACAACGGCACAAAAATTACAGAACCAACGGATATTGCCAACATCCTGGCAGATAGGTTCAGTGCTATCTTTACCACTCCACCTCCTAAAGGGCCCGTATCTACACAGGAAGAATGCAGAGTCCCTGTAATCACAACTGCGCAGGTAAAAGCTGCACTCTCTAAAGCCAAAAACACAGCATCCATGGGACCGGACAACATCCCAGGCTGCGTTTTACATGAACTTCAGAACGAACTGGCTCCCCACTTAAGCACCATGTTCAATAATAGCCTCACATCAGGCTTTGTGCCCACTGAATGGCACACAGCAACAGTTATCCCACTCCACAAAGAGGGAGCCACCACTGATCCCGGGAACTATCGACCTATTAGCCTGACGAGCCTGGTCTGCAAGGCATTGGAGCGTATCATCATGGAACTCATCAACAAAGACATTGGTAACCTCCAAACTCTGGGTCCCACCCTATTCAGGTTTGTGATAGGCAGATCATGCCTCCTGAACCTGACTGACTTCTTTGAGGCAGTCACCAAAGCTGTAGATGAGGGTAAGGTAGTTCACACAGCCTATCTTGACCTCGCCAAGGCTTTTGACACCATCCCCTATTCTAGAATTATAGCTAAACTCACTAAACTAGGTATAAATCCCTTTGTCACAAGATGGGTTGCCAACTGGCTCACTGACAGAACTCACACTGTAAAAGTTGCAGACTCCAAATCTGACCTCAAAGCAGTGACAGGTGGAGTACCACAGGGTTCCATCCTGGGAACTCTCCTGTTTGGTATCGACTTCTCTGAAGTACAGGCTAGCACAGAAGATCTCTGGCTAATGAAATTCGCAGATGACTGCAAACTAGGAGCCATAGTCAAGTCCCCAAATGATGTGGACATCCTACAGAAGGGCCTCGCTGAGACAGATGCCTGATGTCAGAGCCATGGCCTCAAGCTCAATGCCAAAAAGTGTAGTGTCATCCCCTTTGGTAAAAACTCTGTACCCATGAACTACCACATAGGCAGCAATCTACTTAACAAATGTGTGATAAGAGACCTTGGGACCCAGGTGGACAGTAGTCTCTCCTTTGATAGTCACATCGCCACAGTAGTCAGGAAGTCCTTCTATGTGGCACACCTCATCATAAAACGGTTGTCATCCAGAAAAAGAGAGGTCATTGTTCCCCTCTGCTCGACACTCATTAGACCCATTATAGAATACAATGCCCCTTTTGGAATGTACCTCACAAGACATTTAAAAAGTCACCTATCTAAAATTACATCTCACATCTCTAACACTCAGGATTTATTAGACAAAATTGTCAAAGTTAAATGGAACAACAGTTACTATTGGGTAACTATAGATGTGAAGGCATTATATACTAACATTAATAAAAGATGGGGACTTGAAGCTGTTCAAGACATGTTGGGAGACGGTCCTAGAACCACTTTTTTGATACAAATGTTGGAGTTTAGTCTTTCTCACAATTACTTTCATTTCAATAATGACCTCATATGCCATTCTTTATATGGGATATTTTGAGAAGTTATATATTTATTTAACTTCTTTCTATTGAAAAAATGTAATATTCTACAAGTGGTTCATTGATGATCTCCTACTGATATGCAGTGGTGAGATAACTGAATTTCTAGAATTTTTTGAAGAATTAAATAATAATGGTCATGGTTTAAATTTCTCTTATGAATTTGATAGAAATATGATTAATTTTTTAGATGTAACTTTGTTTCATGAAGATGGAAAAATAGGGTATAAACCTTATAGAAAAGAAACTTCTGTAAACATGTTCCTACATGCAATTTCAAAGGATTCATGACCATACCAGTGATATTAATGAGAGGCACAATGAGCTAAGTAATGTAGAGTTAAGATTGTCCAAGAGAGGTTATAAAAAAGACCATTTATTATTTTCAAAAAATAAAGTACTAGGAATTACAGACCAATTAGAACATGAACAACATAAAGATAGACAGGAAAGACAAAGTCCTTTAACAGCGGAAAGAAAAAATTCTTTAGTGAGGGGAAGAAATGAAGATGATACTCAATTTAAAGAGTTTAAATTATTTTTAATTAAGTAATATTGTGAGAAAGTACTGGTATCTGATTTGTGAGGATGAAAATATAGGTTCTATGTTTCCAAAAATGTAATTTAAAACTTGAAGGAGTTATTAAATTATAACTTTTTAATAAAAAGGAACAATAGTACTGTAGGTACTTATATGTGTGGTCAGTGCAGTGTTTGTGGAAGAATTAATAATTTAACAAATATCAATGGTGTGTCTTTCAAAGCTAGATATCGTTTTAATTATAAATCAGTGGGAGTGGTATATATCTTAGGTTGCTCTTGCCATAATATTTGGTACATAGGACAAACAAAAAGAATGGTTCGCGTTTGAATTTTAGAACATTTAAAAGATATTAGGAACAAAAATGAATTTAGTCCAGTGGCCAAACATTTTTTGGAAAAACATAAAGGTGACCCAGGCAGTTTAAAATTTTGTGTTTTAGATTATAATGGTTTACAAAACATGAAAAGATCAAATCTTATGAGAAAGTTTTCATAGTCATTATAGATCAATAGATTTTTGATAAAAAGAATTTACATAAATGATATTATTATTTTTTATATTTCGTATATTTCAGTATATTTTGATATATAATATAATAAATATATATAAAATTTACATATAATATTGAATGATTAATACTTGTTTATTTTTTACAAATAATATGAATTACTTAGAAGTTATTGATATTAAATTCATTCTTTCACACATTTGTTAATAAAAATACATGGAATTTTTTAGTTCAATAATAGTTTTAAAATACTTAATTAGAAGGCATTTTTGACTTTTATTGTATCTTTGAATTTAGATATACATAAGAAAATAAATGCTGTTAGAGCACTTTAAAAACTTGATTATGTAATGATGTAATGAGTTAATTGAATAATTAGTGCTGATTAACTTAATTTTTTGTATAAATAAACAGTTAACAGCACTTTGTATCTGTGATCCTTTGAGCATGGTGTTGGTGGAACTTGTGTTTTTTATGGAAGTTGCTGTTTTTCAATAGTGTTTGTGGAATTGTACCTCACAAGACATCTGCAGCAGCTGGAAATGCCACAGAAGTACCTCACAAAGAGGATTACTGGCCTCAAACAAATGCCCTACACTGACCGCCTCAAAAAACTCCAGCTTTACTCCATAGCATATCGCCTACTTCGAGGTGATCTCTGCCTACCATATAAAGCTATGTCAAACCCAGAGCTGTTGGACATGCTACACCTAAAGAAATCCCAATCCCTCCAAGCTACACGTTCTAGGGACCTAAACCTTGTCACCACAATAAACAGGACATGCTGGAGGGATAGATTCCTGTCCCAGAGACTTCCCATACTCTGGAACAAGCTACCCATCTATGTCAAGCAAAGTTCTTCATTAGCACTCTTCAAGAAAAATCTTGACGAGTGGATGGGAAATAGGAAATACACTCCGGGGATCACTTCTGTGTCTCTGCTCGACAGTGACACAGGAAAATAACTTTCGTGGGTGGCGTAAGCCAGGGAACCTTGTTGGCTAGGCGTATGTAGGCCCTTGGGCTGATAGCCTAGTACCTACCTATGAACCTATGAACCTGTCCCTCCAGCACATTCTGTTGATTGTGGTAATGAGGGTGAGGTCTCTGGAGTGTGTGGTGCGGAGGAATTGGTATTTCTTTAGATGTAGCATTTCTAATAGTGCTCGGTCAGATATGGCTTTGTAAGTCAAACAGAGGTCGCCTCTAAGTAGGTGATATGAGACAGAGAATAGTTGGAGTTTTTTGAGTCTGTCCATATAGGATAAATGTTTTAAGGCCCAGGATCCTCTTTATGAGGTACTTTTGTGGCCTCTCCAGTTGTTGCAGATGTCTAGTGAGGTACATGCCAAACGGGGCATTGTACATAAAGTATAGTCACAGAGAAACTGTACCCTGTATAGACATTGTTCCCACAATGCATCTGAGCTTGACTCCCTCTAACTTGAAATGTGCCATTAGATCTGTAGAAGGAAGGCTGCAGAACAGAGCTGCATTCTGTATGATGGTATCCACTGACTTAAATTACTTGAGCTCAGTTTCTTTCTTTTCTTTTAATTCCCTTTTTGGGCACTGCTGGTGAGAACCCAGCGAAGAATTTTGATATATCCTAAAGCAATTTCTTCCAATTTATCAGGCCTTCTGAGAATGAAAAGTTTACTAACTACAGCTGTAGCATTGTTATTAATTTAAACTTTCTGTTGTTGCATCATTTGTTAGTGCTAATATAGTACCATGTGTGTTTTATGGACACCTTTCAGAATTACCCAAAGTACCACCATTAAACAAACAGACATGGAATGTTATGGTATCAGAGTAACATACCAGCCACCAAATTACTGCCAGTTATAGTGCTTAATGTAATCAATACATTTTAATACTTTTATTCTTCACATCTGTATATAATAATATGAGGGATTCCATAGTAAAGGTGTTTAATCTGATACAGGGGTAATGTGTGGTTATGTGGCATTTAAAAGATAAAATTAAAAAAATAGAAAACACATTTTTGTAAATCTGTTGGGGATTCGAAGAGACATTCTTATATCTCCCATGATCATATATAAATCCTTTTTTAATGAAGCTTGTTTGTTGCTTTATTATATGTTAATACTCTCTTTGTCGATATTAATGTGTGTGTGTCTCAGATATATATACACATATGCATGTTCATATGTAAAGAGGGAGAGAAGGCAAGAGAGGAAGTAGGCAATACACACACACACACACACACACACACACACACACACACACACACACACACACACACACACACACACACACACACACACATATCTATCTATCTATATATATATATATATATATATATATATATATATATATATATATATATATATATATATACTAGGGTGTGGTTGTAGATCAAAGTGTAGTGTGTGTGCACTATGTCTTTCAGAAGCTGTGCTGTGAGCGCACATATAAATTCCAGACACAAGCAATCCCCTGGTGCCATTTTAAAGAAGCAGCCAGTCTGTAAGCATGTATGATAATAGCAATTAGTTTGTCTATAAGTTACTTAGCCATAGTCAAATAAGCTTTACAGTAATGTGTTTGTATAGAATAAAGCTGCTTAATTAAAATCCACAAAGACTCGTTTATTTGTGTACCAACACGAAAGTGGCATGGTGTCAGAACCAGGATGGAAAAGAACAAAACATTTTGAGCCATGAGATATAATGGTGACAGCGAAGGTAAAACCAAGAGAAAATGGTGCAAACATAAGCAGAAGGAATCAAAGTTAATGAAGGGCAACTCAAATTATTTACTTGATGCAAAGAGGCAAGAAAAGGCATTTTCAAGGGTATAAACTGCATTATCAGGCAAGCAGAAAGCTCAAAAAGTTTGTTAACTAAAGAAAATGTTTAGGATAAAAGTGTTTGATGAAATGAATGCGTTTAAAGAAAAAACAAGCATGTTAAAGATAAAATGAACATGTTAAAGTATAAAATGAGCATGTTTAAGGCAGAAAGAGTGTGTTTACGGCATAACTGGGGATGTTTAGAGTAAAAAAAAGCACAAAGAATAATAATAAGAAAAGAAAAAGAGCACAGTAGAAAAAATAAAGTAAGGCGCCTGCTATGTTGGGCAAAGTGCTGTGTTTGGGCAGGGTCTATATTATAACATTGAATTTTATAAAGTTCAAATGTTATAATATCGAACCAGTTTTGTCGAATGCTGAAAACAGCGAAGGTGCAGGACACCAAATTTTTTTCCAGGGAAAGAATTCGGTGGGCCGTTGCTGTGGCTTCGCTGTTATCAGCGTTCGATATGTTGGAACGTTACAGGTTGGGTTCAGGTAAATGTGCGATTGTGTGTAGGTTAGGGTTAGGGGGCGGGTTAGGTGAGTTAGGGTTAGGGAGCGGGTCAGGTAAGTGTGCGGTTGTGTGTAGGTTAGGGTTGGGGGTGGGTTAGGTGAGTTAGGATTCGGGCGCAGGTGAGGTGAGTGTGCGATAGTGACGGACCTTAGGGTTAGGGTTGGGTTAAGGTAAGTGGATAGCTATTAGTGTATGTAAAGTTTAGTTTAGATTTAGGTGTAGGATTTTAAGTGTATGTGTGTGGATTGCTGTTTTTTTGTGTGTGTTTGTGTTGTGTGAATGTTTCT
>NC_056731.1:656416402-656448902 GCF_019279795.1 Protopterus annectens
AAGGTATGAGATTTTGGTGTTGAAAACATCAGATGAAGTCTTTTTTGGATAAGATGAAAATGCGGTGAACACAGTTAATGCGTTTATGTGCGTTGACTTAGCTGATTGATTTGATTTAAATAAACGGCATTTGTGGAACTAGAGTTTCTCTGGACTACCCTTCTTCATGGGGCCCAACTGTTTCTTATTTGGTTTTGGTCATGTTTTGGGCATTTTCCTTCATTTACTTTGTGGATAAGAATAGTATGAGGTACAACTAGTGCAGGCATCAATTAGCATTACAAACCTAGGTGTTGTTCTCATAGTTTATAAACTACACTGTATCCCTTCTCATATGTTTGATAATAAGAACACTGTAGTACATGTCAGTACAACAAAATGTACTCATGCTACCACAGTCACAAATAAAATACAGAACAGCAATTAAGAAAGGACTTGTTTCTAAATGTATGTAATGTGGCACAAAATGTTATGATTTTTTGGAAGATGAAAACTTGTTTCAATACTTATTAAATATATAGATGGTCTCTACCTCTTCTCGCATCTTCTTAACCGTCTCTCCTTTCTGTAAAACAAATGATCACTATTAGTCATACTGTGAGCTTTACACAACACATAACTAAGGGGGGAGCTTTACACAACACATAACTAAGGGGGGAGCATGAAAATACATTGTACAGGACAAAGAGAAAGAAATGTGAAAAAAGAGTTTGAGGAGGTTGTCAAAAACAGGCAAGTGAAATACATTACCAATGCTGAAGATGACTACAGACTTGTAACAGAAATTGACATGCTGTTTTAGTGGACATAATTGCACCAGCTGATTAATGAATTTGCAGATGTTTTTGTGTTAGAAATTAGGCAATATCTGGAATGCATTTCACACTGCAGAAGATGTACGAGTGTAGATATGGATGTTTACTTGTGTGTGTGTGTGTGTGTGTGTGTGTGTGTGTGTGTGTGTGTGTGTGTGTGTGTGTGTGTGTGTGCATTAAACACATTTTTCTTTCTTCAGCTGAATATATTTATTCATCTTGCAGCAGTCTCATTTACCATGCATTCTTCTCTTCCAATTACAATATGCATTCAAGGTGCTCAGGGACTGTGGGAAGGATAATTAAAACAGCTGTGAGACATCTGGGTACAAAACTGGAAATGAAAAGCAGCTGTGAATATCAGACTAACATACCAGTGGGTTTACTGTGTGCTGGAGTAAGTTTATACTGGTTTTACTCCTGTCAGAATATTCAATGTTAGTTCTGAGCTCCAGCATGATTAAGTCTGTTAAATCTAACTAAGAATTAAGGTAAATGGAAGCAGACAGAAGTCAGTAGAAAGTATAATGCCAGTGTGGTATTACTACTGGTAGTATTGTTTATTTGCGGCATGGTGGCACAGTCTGTAGCATTGCCACCGCATACAAAGAGAATCTCTGATTTGTTTTTTATCAAGGTTGCTTTCTGTGCAGGGTCTTTATGTTCTTCCTGTGTTTGAGTGGGTTTTCCTTGTTTACTTTGTGTTACTCCAACATCCCAAAGACATTTGGTAGCTTGACTGATGATTCTTAATTATCTGTAGTTGTGCCTGTAGGAATGAGATCAGTTGGTATAATGGTTAAGGTCTTCACTTCTCATGCACAAGGTAAAAGGTTTGATCCTGATCTTTGGTTAAGGCCTGTTTGGAGTTTGCATGTTCTCCCTCTGCCTCTGTGAGGTTCCTCCCACCTCCAAATTACATGCTGAGTGTTTTGTCTTAAAGTCACCAATTAATGGAGCATGTTGACTAATGTCACCAGATGGGTATTTGCCAGTGATAAATGGGTTGAGGACCTGGCTTACTCTGACCTACACCAGGAACCTATGCTAATGGTAGGAGGGATGTATGTACCCCTACACCATAAAGCCCAAAAGCTCTGGGTCAATAACGGATGGTGTCCAGTTGTTCAGATTGGGTTATGTGGGACAGCTCTGCTGAGCAAAAGCTGGACTTAAAACTGCTACAGTCAATGCAGGTTCAGTAACAGGATGCAGCATGGAAGTGGATGACATGATGATATGGAGGAGGTTGGACATCCTATGGAAGGGCAGTGCAGCAAAGCCACTTGGCATAGGATCCAGAGTCTACTACTCAGGAGGAAGACGGGCTAAAAATGGTGTGGGAATTTGGTGAGAGACAGACTACAGAAGGCAGTGAGGGATGTCATCAGAATTAGTGAAAGACTCATGGCAATCAGACTTCAGTGTAATGATAGGGCAGTATTCATAATTTCAGTCTATGCTCCAAGTGAGGAAAAAAATTGAATTTAGAACTGGTATTATTAATTGCTGAACTGAATGACAGAACTGGATATGAGGACCGCCAGGGTCCACATTGTTGGGGCAACAGGAATAAAGAAAGAGTGGCCATTCTAGACTGATAAATGCCTTGATAGCAGGCAACACATGGTTCAGAAAGAAAGACAGTCACAGGATCACATACAAGAGTGGCCAACATACTCAGGTAGACTTCCTCCTAGTAAGAAAAGGGTAAGGTTACCATACATCCGGGTTTCCCTGGACACGTCCTCTTTTTTGGTCTCCTGTCTGGGCAGTTTTTGAAAATTCTGCGATTTGTCCTGGACAAATCACAGAATTTTCAACAAACAGGCATCCCTATTTCGGAGTCTTTCCTCCGCTTTGTTTTTTTTTTTTTTGATTGGCTCATATACCGGTATACGAGCCAGTCAAAAAACGGAGCTCTGTTCATTGCGGAACTGCTTGATGTTCTGCATTGAACAGAAGAGGATCTGCTGTGCGAGGTTTTGACTGGCTCGTATACCAGTATATGAGCCAATCAAAAAGCGGAGCTCTGTTCAATGTGGAACTGCTCGATGTTCCGTATTGAACCGAAGAGGCTCCGCTGTGCGAGGTTTTGATTGGCTCGTATACCGGCATATGGGCCAATCAAAAATCCCCAAACATGGAGCATTAAAGACAAGACCTTTTTTTTTTGCTCTTCAGCCCTATGAGGATGAAAAAACACATATCTTTTACATACAACAAAATATGTAACCCTAGGAAAGGGCACTGGGGTAGAATCAATGATTACAAGGTCACCCCCAGTGAAACAGTCAGCCTACAGCATAAACCACTGGTTGCCATGATCAGCTGCAAGCAGTGGTCAGAGAAGGCTCTAATGTCAACAGAGACCAGGCTGAAAACCTGGAAGTTGAATGGAGAGAAAGTACAACAGTTCAAAGAATTACTCAGGGCTCTAGCACCCCAAGAAGAGGAGGAAGTAGGTGTAGGTGAAGAAGAAGAGAAGGAAATAAGTGGAGCTGAAGAAGAATGGCAGTGCATCGAAACAGCATGTGTGAAGACTACGAACAGATATGTGCTGAGCAAGGTAGGGAAATAAGATACATAAGGAAAGCTGTTAGTGGAATGCAGAAGTCCAGGAAGTCATCAAAAGAAAAAAGGAACACAGAAAAAAGTGGAAGATAGAAAAGACCAATCAGGCTAGGAAGGAATACTGGTTGGCTAACAAATAAGCTAAGAAAGGAGTTGAAATAGCAAAGAACAGGAGGTACTCTACCAACTTCTGGAAAGTGACTCGGTAGATGGCACAAAGAAACTATATCTGCTTGTACGACAAAGTCAGTAAGATAAAGAAGAGATTCAGACACCCTTCATAAGGGATGGCAGCAACAACTGTTCACCAGTCCACAGGACATCCAAGGCAGATAGAAGGAGTATTTCTAGCAGCTTCTGAATTAAGAAAACCCACAGAAACTGTAGTGCCCCAGACACAATCTACAAAGACAGCAGAAGCGGAGCCCACCTTAAAAGAAGTAGGAATAGCACCAAGGAAAATAAAGGCAAGGAAAGCAGCAGGCGCAAATGAAGTCACAACAGACATGATGAAGATGCTGGATGAGATAGCGGAGAAATGGCTCCTGAGGGTGGAGGGAAGGGGAGAAAAGCATATCCCAGATGACTGGAAAATAAGCATACTCATGCCAGTGTAGAAAAACAAAGGGGACACCCACAACTGTGGGCAGTACAGAGGTATCAAACTCCTGTCACACTGCATGAAACTTCTGGGAAGGGTGATTGATAAACAGACATGGAGAGTAGTACAAAGTAAGATGGGAGATGAACAGTCTGGATTCAGATCAGGATGCAGCACAACTAACCTGACATTTGCAGTGAGACAGATAGTTGAGCAGAAGCTATTGATGAGGAAAGAGTCCAACTGTTCATTCCTAGACTTGGAGAAAGTATATGACAACGTCCCAAGAAGGCTGATTTGGGCAGTACTGCTGTGGTTTGAATTCCCAGAAACATTGGTAAAATTAGTGCAAGCTGTGTGCAAGGACAGAATGACTCGTGTACGAACAGTGTTTGGTCTCACGGAGGGGTCCTTAGTGGGAGTGGTTGTACACCAGGGTCCAGCTCTGAGCCCACTGCTGTTCATACTCATGATGGATGACATTAGCAAACAGGTCAGATGAGACAGATCAACAAAGTTGCTGTATGCAGATGATGTGGCATTACAGACAGACTCTACCTGGATGAAGACATTCATAATGGGGAGACAAAGTTTCAAAAATATGGACAATTTTTAAATATTGCTTTTGCAAACTTAGAAAGTTGATAAAATAACAGGTTTTGCATAAACAAACATTTTCTGAAGGGCATGAAGTATGAAACTCAAATGTCTGTTATTATTTTCTGACTTAAATCCGCAATGATTTGCTAATGATTTGCCAGAAAAAACACAAATTTATGAGAAATAGACCAAAAATATGAGGCAATAATCTGGACATTCTGTGAAAATCTGTACAGTTGAGAGATATGAGTCTCTGAGCAAGAACTTCAGCAAAGGATACGGGAATGGAATGCAAAACAGAAGGCACATGGGATGAAACGAAGCACAAATTAGACAGTGGTAAAGGCAGGAAATTGGGGAAATCAGGAGAAGGTGGGAATTGAGATAGAAGATAGTGCAACAAGGTTAATTGCTTCAAATATCTGGGAGGGGTGGTTGAGGAGAAGGAAAGTATGAATGAAGAGGTCAAAGCTAGAATTAGATGGTCTGCAACCAACTGGCATAGAGTCTCAGGTGTAGTAAGTGGCAGAAGAATGCCAAAGAATCTAACAAGTAAGGTGTACAAGACACTGCTGCGACCAGTACTACTGTATGGTACAGAAACTTGGGCAGTAAAGGCAGAGCAGATGAGGAAGTTAGATGTGACGGAAATTAAGTTCATGAGAAGGGTGGTAGGATACATGCTGTTGGACATATGAATAAATTGGGACATAAGAGCAGAAGACAAAGTAGCTTCAATTGCAGAATAGATCAAAGAAAAGCAGAGGACAATCTGGTGAAGAAGATTTGGGACAGACAGGAAAAAGATGAGAGGAAACAAGGATGTCCAGCAAAGAGGTGGATGGATTATATGAGATAAGATCTGTGACAGGCATGAGTGCTGAAGAAGACAGGAATGTAGCATTGAATAAAGAGAGATGGCAACAGTTAGCACTAAACCTCGACCCCATGTAGAAAATGGGAAAAAAGGGGGTTGATGATGATGATGATGCACCTGCCGTGTATGTGTGTAATGCAGAAAAAGGACCTGACAATCTACTGCTGTTCCCTACTTGTTAAGTAAACTCTGTGGATGCTGTCAGTTGGTCATAGGGTTACTACAGGAGCGAGATGTGACTTATCAGCATTGGATGTACAGAGTGGCTTGGTTATCTGATAAGTGAACTGGGCCTTCACTGACCATTTTAGACATAACCATTGCTACAAGGACAAGGGAATATACACTATTTATAAGAGGATAGAGTAGGCAATTAGTCAATGAGTTACAAGAAGGCTGGAAGAAACCAGAATGATAGGAGAAAAATCATAAATTCATAGGTTTATAGGTCGGTACTAGGCTATCGGCCCTAGGGCCTATACAAGCCTAGCCATAACAATTCCCTGGCTATTTGTTCCCACAGTATTTACTTCCCTGGACCCCTGTCTGCATATATGAGGAGAACAAGCAAACACAACATAAACAGGAATAAGAAGTTATGTACTTACCATACATTCCATGTTTGTTGTCCATCTCGCCTACATTCTTGCTGCTTGGGTTTGGAACCGATCTCGGCTCCAATTCAGCCGAATACTAAAACTCGAGAGCTTCCACTGGTTGGAGGCTAACCCCTATCCCATGATGCTCTGGGCCACATCCCCAGATCTTGTTTGCATTGCAAGTGAGAGATTTAGACCAACCCAATCAGTATACCAGAAATATATATATATATATATATATATATATATATATATATATATATATACATATATATATATATATATATATATATATATATATATATATATATATTTGGCATGAAACCAAAAGGAGAAACAGAGACTCCAAATCATCATAACTATGTACATAAGTAAAGAATTGTCCACTAGTTCCTCCAGGAACAAAGCTGGGGGCAGGAGGGAGGGATGCAAGAATGTAGGCGAGAGGAACAACAAACATGGAACGTTATGTTAAGTACATAACTTCTTAATGTTATGTTGTCCTATCTCGCTGCAATTCTTGCTGATTGGGATAGCATCCCTAGCACCTTTATCCCAGGGTGGATCAGGAAAAAATACTCTTCAAAACAGTGGATCCAAAGGAAGACCTGTTCTGGGAGGCCATATCCACTTTGTAATGAGTGATGATGGTATGAGGTCTCATCCATGTGGCAGCTGCACAAATAGAATTGATAGGAAGTCTGGCCTGAAAAGCAGAGGACGTTGAGACTGATCTTGTGGAATCTCCTCTTATCTTCCCTGGTAGTTGTTTATTATTCTTATTGTAAAAGAAGGAAATGCAATCAGTAAACCACTTTGACAAAGTTACTTTGGAAACTGGCAATCCTTTCTTTTTATCCGAAAAGGACACAAAAAGCTGGCTGGATTTCCTGAGGTCCTTTGTCCTATGCAGGTAAAAATGTAACTGCCTATAAACTGCATCAATTGGATGTACATAGGCAGTAAAAATACTGGCAATTCAATGGATTGGTTTATATTATTCTCTGAACAGACTTTTGGGAGAAACAAGGGATTAGTTCTCAAGGACACCCTATCCTTGTGAAAAATGATATAAGGGGTATGAACAGAAAGAGCTTGTAGTTCCGATACCTTTCTGGCAGAGGTTATGGCTACTAAAAAGAGAGTCTTCCATGACAAATACTTCAAATCACAAGATGATGTGGGCTCAAAGGGTGGTAAAATCAGTGAGGTTAGAATGAGATGCAGATCCCAAGTAACTGGGGTTCTCCGATTGGGAGTCTGAGAAGAAAGGTACCTTTGAGGAAAGCTTTACATAACCTATGAGACTCCCATTTCTCCAGAATGGAAATTAGAAATGGCTGCCAACTGAACTTTGATGGTAGCTGCTGCAGCTCCTTCATCAAAAAGTTTAGAAAGAAATTCTAGAATTGCAGTAATAGGATCTGTAAAAAGTTCTATGTTCTGTCCAGCAGGCCAGCATGAAAATCTATTCCACTTACTGGAATACAGTCTCCTCATGGACGGTTTGTGGGACGAGGTGAGAATATGACTCACTGCAGGGGAAAGGGAGTAACATCTTGATAAGCATGGAATTGGAGCAGCCATGCTGTCAATCTGAGGATTCAGATAGATGGATGGAACTCCCTTGAAGAGTGGGTCAAGAGGTCTAGAATTGGATCCAGAATCCAAGGTTCCTCCAGCAGATGGGTCCAGATAAAGGGGAACCAAACTTGTCAAGACCAGTAAGGAGCAATGAGGATTATAGTGCTTTTTGATGAGCTGGCTTTCTGCAGTACTTTGGGAATTGGAGGAAAAGGGGAAAAGCATAGAAAAGTCCCGGGGGACAATTGTGAGCCAGTGCATCTCTGGGTGACTTCCCTGGAGTAGTTGCTGCATTTGCATTCACGGACATGGCGAAAAGATCGCAGTAAAGCTGGCCCCATTTCTGGAAGATCTTTTCCACAATCTCTGTCTTCAGGGACCACTCATGAGGCAACAGAATAGCTCTACTGAGTTTGTCCGTTATCACGTTGGATTTCCCCGGGATGTACGTTGCTATCAGAAAACACTGAGAAGCGATCGTCCATTGCCAAACCCATTGTGCCTCCTAACATAGCGGGTAAGATTTGGTTCCTCCCTGCTTGTTTATATACCACACTACTGACATATTGTCTGTCTGAATTGCAACTGTCCCCATGGGTAGAGTCCTGAAATTCCTGCAACAGGTAGAGCACCGCTCTCATCTCCAGGACATTGATGTGCAAGTGGCTTTTATGTTCTTGCCATAGACCTTGGACTATCATCCCCAGATTATACCCCGATCTGGGAAGCATCCATGGTCAGTACTGCATTCAGTTGTGGAAAAACAAGAGGGCGGCCCTGATACAACTGGTCTGTCTGCAGCCACCAAAGGAGATCTTTTTTGCAACATTCCATGATGACAATCTGATGTGAAAGAGGAAGATCTTGCATTGACCACTGAGCAAATAGTAACCACTGCAGTACCCTCATGTGTAGCCATGCTAGGGGAACTAGAAGAATAGCTGCTGCCATCATATCCAGAACTTGCAGCACATATCTGGCCTGAACTTTTTTCTTTGATATCAAAATTCTGACTTGCTGAAGAAGGAACTATATTCTGTCTGGGGTAAGCTTTGTAGTCATATTTCTTGAATCCAATTCTGTGCCTAAGAAGGTAATATGCTGAGATGGCGACAAAGCAGATTTTTTAAAATTTACTGTGATGTCTTGTCTGGTGCAAAATGACATTGTTTCGTCTCTTGCCCGTAGTAGTAGATGGTTGGTGGTGGGGGAGAGGAACCAGTCATCTAGGTATGCAAACACTCGGAATCCCTGACGTCTCAAGTGAGCCATGACAGCTGCCATGCATTTGGTGAACCCTCTGGGGGCTGTAGTGATACCAAAGGGCAGGGATCAAAATTGGTAATGACTGGCTCCCAGCTGAAAGTGTAAATGTCTCCTGGGTCACCTGTCCATCTCTATATGGTAGTATCCATCCTGGAAATCTATTAAGCACATCAGATCGTCTTTCCTGATAAACAGAAATATTGACTGCAGAGTGACCATCCATAACTTTGACTTCTTCACTGCTTTGTTTAGCTTGCTGAGATCTAGAATGGATCTCCAGTCCCCTGTCTTTTTTGAAACTAAAAAGATTCTTGAGTAAGTTCTGGATGCAATTTGGTCTGCGGGGACCTCTTGGATGACTCTTTTTCCTAGCAACGAGAGAATCTCTTGTGTTGCATAGTCCTTTTGACTGGGTGGGACATCTGGTAAGGAATGGTTTACCGAGAGGGGGGAATGGAAAATGGTATGTAATAGCCTCTGAATATAATTATTTGTACCCATTTGTCTTGGGAAATTTCCTGTCAGGTGCTTGGGTACAGTGACAATCGACCCCCGACTTGCTCCAGAGAAGAGTAGGTGGGCCTCCCTTCAAGAGCACTGGAAGGGTCTGTCAGAGAACGTATCTCTGTTGCCCTGATTCTGCAGACCCCCTCTGCCACAAGGTTGGCGTCTCCCATTATAACTTCCCCCTCTGCCCCTGGGGGAGGAGTCACCAAGTGCGTCAGAAAAAAATATTTGCGACTTGGGGAACCACATCTTTCTGCCCTTTTGACCTTTGGGATAAAGTCTAGATGGGGCAGAAAAACAGACTCCAATGGCAGACAAGGTTTTCCATCCTCCTCGCACCTGGTCAAAGTATCTTTCACCTTTGGTCCAAACAGGGATGAACCATCAAATGGGGCATTGGTGAAGAAATCCTGAAGGGTTCAGCAAAATTGCAAAGGTGCATCCAGGAATGTCTCCACAGGCAAATTCCTGCTGCAGCTGCTCTGCTCGCTCCATCAGCCGCATATGAAATCAGTCTCATGGAGGAGTTAATTATGGAATTGTGGGCAGAGAGCTGAGAGGATACTTTGTCCGTGGACCCTGAAGCTACAGTACCCTGAAGGGTATCTCCAAGTTCTTTGAGGAGATCTCTTTGAAGTCTTGTAAAATGGGTAAGTAATTCAGCGACTGGAGGGTGAAAGCCACTGAAGAAAAAGCATGCTTTCCATATCTACCCATAGTGTGGATTCTTTGGTAGGAGGGTGAACAGATGAGGAGGTCTCTGATAGTTCCTTCTTGGTGGCCACCGCCACCACCATCGCATCTACAGGGACACCCTTAGTCAAAAATTCCTTCTCTGAGGGATAAATTTGTTAGGCCTTCTTGGAACAGGCTCAGCTGTATCAGACAATGTCCAGGCTTTACATGATATAACACCTAAGAGTTGGTCATATGGGGGAGTCACCCAGGAGGTAAAAGGGTGAGACCCAAAAGCCACCAGGTATACTGATTCATCCTCTGAAGGGTTGGTGGGATTGCAGCCTCTGTATCATGACCTCAAGGATGTCCACAAAAGAGACATCCTCAGAGGGTGACTGTGGGGACCCTTCCAACTCATCCAAATCAGTATTAGAAGTGACAGACTCAGGGAAGTCTATGTCCTTCCTCTTGCACAGTCTCTTCTGAGGGACTTACTCAAAGGGGTAATCTGGAGAAGTTTCAGAAGAAATAATTCCACCTGCAGGGGCTTCCTGAGGTTCTGGGTCTCTGTGCTTGGGAAGGGGCAGTGGAGGTGAGATATATACCAGCACCTGGGAGGGGCGAGAAGTTGGCTCCAAAAGCAGGGCTGTCTGAGGAGACAGCGCTTTCTCCATCAGTTCAAAAGTCTCCCCGTCCCACTCTGAGGAGACCCTCTGCTCCAAAGAGACAGAAGGTTGACTCTGAGGTGGAGCAGGTGGCTCCGAAGCTGAGGTAGGAGCTGAGCTCAACCTAGCCAAGGCACCAAGGGGCAGAGTCAGGTCGGACGACTGTCCAGGCCGGCTCCCCTCCATGGACCCAACTGGCTCCTAGACTCCTCAACATCGAAAGGAGCTGAGGACATCAGAGCCAAAGTCAGAACCAAGGATTCCAAAGGTGGTCTATGTGTCGATGGTTATGCTGCTATTGGATCCAAACTCTCTGGCTCTGAAGACTCCAGAGTGATCGGAGGAGGAGGAATTGATGAAGCAAGCTTTGTATGGGATGGCTCTGATTCCTTTGGGTCCGGTGACGACAACATTTTTGCCAGTGCCGGTGTTTGATGCAATCTCTTCACCACCCACTCCACATCTTCATCAGACAAACTTCTGGAAGAACAGGTGGGCAAAGAAGGAGAACTACCTCTCTCCAGGACAGGAGATCTCAGCATTGGAGATATCTGCTCCAGTAAAGGAGACCGACTCCTTGATACTTCTGTTGGCTCCATGGACACTTTTGGTGCCGAAGAAGTTGTTCCAGGTCTATCAGAATAGACCTGTTGTAGCCGGTCGTTTGGTTGACTTTGACTGCGTTGAAGAAGGGGAGGATGATTTGGAGCTCTGAAAGCTCTCTAAAGCTTCCTGAAAAGGCCCTTTCAACAAACCCCTTGCCATTAATTTATTTCTATGCTCATGGAGCACCCTGCTACTGAACCCATGACATATTGTGCAGGGGTCCTGTAAGCGGATGGCACCGAGGCAATAAACGCAACTCGTGTGCCCATCTGTAAGAGACATCTTTTGTGTGCATCTATCGCACTTTTTGAACCCTTACTGCTTATGCTCCTTGGGTTCCCTTTCTCTATCCTTGTCTTTGGACATTATGTGGTAAGAAACACAAGGCCAACACTATAGAAAAATGTTAAACTAGCTAAGCAACAGAAACTACCCCATATCTTATTATTTATTTATTTATTTTTTACAGCAACAAGCAGGAAGAAGGAAAGGAAAAATAAGAATCCTCTAACAAACGGATTCTACTAGGGAGACAGGACAAGGAAACATGGGGGAAGTGGCCCTCTAACTTAAACGGGCCGTGAGAGCCCCCTAAGTTAAATGGAAACTTTCACCGGGTTTTGGAAGGGGTTTTACCACTAACTACAGTTACCTAACATAGACAACACGACAAACTAACTCTATAAGTAAAGGGAGTAGAAGGAAAGAGTTTTAGATAAATTAAACTAATAGAAACTATACTTAGCCAACGAGCCAGCAAGAAAACTTCTCGATCACTAGAGTGGCAAACAAGATCTGGGGATGTAGCCAAGAGCATCATGGTATAGGGGTTAGCCTCAAGCCTGTGGAATCTCTCAAGCTTTAGTATTCGGTTGAGTTGGAGCTGAGATTGGCTCCAAATCCAACCAGCAAGAATTACAGCGAGATAGGACAACATAACATCTGTAGTTCAGGACTGAACCTGGAACTGGGAAACAGATTCTGTAAATACTCAACCATCATGCTATAGGTCTTGTGCAGAAATATACTGGAGAGTTTGAAATTTGCATTTTCTAAAGAAAAAAAGAAGTGCTATGCATTTTCTTCAATTAATTTTAGGAGAGGAGGTGAACAGTACAATAGCAAGAAAGGGGCATGAAATGTATTTGCTGCTAAACGAAGAGGTAAAAATATGAGTATGTCTTCACTGTAGGAATGACTGTGGGGGGCTTTGGGGGCATGTATTCAATATAATAAAGAAAGGAGAACAGAATGTAAAAGAAAAGAAAATGAGTTATGAAAATATGTATCCAGCGTACAAAAGGAAGAATAAATAAATGAGAGAGTACATACTAATTGTAAAAAAGAAAAGGAAATGTAAATATGACAAAAACTATTCAGTGTATAAGAGACAGAGCATCCAAAAAAGTGGAACACAGCAACTCATTGATGGGAGTTCCCTGTCACTACATCTGTATACTGATCTTATGACGCGCAGCGCATCTCTTCTCACTATACTTGCAGCCTGTACTATTTTCTCATCTGTAAGTATAGGAATCTTCATTAAATAATGGAGGAAATCTAAGGCAGTTCTAGGTTCAAAGCCAGATGGCCTGAAAAACATGGGCAATTGTTCAGCATCCATCTGCTAATTATTTGTAGTGCATTGGAAACATTAATTTACACTCAGTCTTAAAACTCACATACATCTGTAGTCTTTTAGACCAGCACCAACATGGCTACAGTAGGTTACAACACCACTCCTGTTGTGTTAGTTTGTCTAACAGATTACATTCTAATAAATATGGGTGCTGGACTCATAATGTGAGCAGTCCTTGATGACATACTGACATCATTTACCTCTACTAGTCATAAGTTCCTATTGGTGTTGTTGTCCTCCCTGTAAATGTTTGGTAACCTTGCCATTTGGTTGTAAAATTATTTAGCAAGAAAAAACTATTAGGCTCTTGCATGAAGCTGCCCTTGGAGCATATGGATATCAAATCTGGAGTACATAGTAAAACACATCTAGGGTCCACGCTGTTCTCTGTGATCAGTAATGACCTCTTAATGCACTATTAATTTAAGGTCATGTTATATGCAGATGATGCTGTGATTATAATAGTAGAAATCAGTCTATGTATAAGTGTGGACAAAATAATTAAGAATATAATAACTATGGGAAGTCAGCCTAATATATCTTATTAACCAAATGACGAGAACTGAAGCTGTATATCTAGGATGAGGAAATGACTGATTATAACCTTAGGGGCCCTGGCTATTAGTCTGTTTCATGGGACGGAGGATAGCTTTAGTAAAGTTTAAGCCTGCCTCAGTCTATTCCTCACCTTTGTCTATTTTGTTTTGTTCTGTGTATGTAGCAAGAATATATAGCACCAAATGCACTTATAATGTAGACCCCCCCACACACCAAAGCTGCTACAGAAGCATGGACTAATAAATGTTGCTCATGCCATTTTATGCCCAAACAACATTACTGCCTACCTGCTTCTAGCACCACAAAAATCCTCCGAAAGGGCCTCATAGAAACAGACAACTGGTGCCAGAGCCATGGCCTCAAGCTAAATGCCAAAAAGTGTATAGTCATCCCCTTTGGCAAAAACAAAGTGCCCACAAATTACCACATAGGTGGTAATCCATTAAGTACGGAAGAAGTAATTAGGGACCTGGGGACCCAAGTTGATAGCAATCTCTCATTTGACAATCACGTGGCCAAAGTGGTTAGAAAAACATTTTATATAGCCCACCTAATCATGAAGGGATTCACATCTAGATCAGGGGAGGTCATTGTGCCTCTTTACTCATCCCTCATCAGGGCCATAATTGAGTACAATGCCCCTTTTGGGATGTACCTTACCAGACACCTGCAGCAACTGGAAAGACCCCAAAAGTACCTCATCAAGAGGATCAAAGGGCTCAAACAGATGCCATATGCTTCCCGGTTAAAGAAACTCCAGCTCTACTCAGTGGCATACCGCCTGCTCAGAGGCGATCTGTGCCTGACATATAAAGCCATGTCCAACCTGGAATTAAAGGACATGCTGCACCTCAGAAAATCCAAATCCCATCGAGCTACGTGCTCGAGAGACTTGAACCTCAGCACTGAAATAAATAGGACATGCTGAAGGGACAGATTCATAACCCAGAGGCTCCCTTCACTCTGGAATAAAATCCCAGTCCAGGTTAGGCAGAGTCCCTCATTGACTTTCTTCAAGATGAATCTTGATGAGTGGATGGGAGATCGTAGGTTTACCCCGGGTATCACTTCTGTGTCACTGTTAGACAAAGGCACAGTATACTAACCTCGAAAAAGGGCATAGCAAAATTAATTTAAAATGGGTGGCGAAAGCCAAACACACTCTGGCTAGGCTTATAAATGCCCTAGGGCAGATAGCCTAGTATGAACCTATGAACCTATGAACCTAATAGACAAATATAGCCAGAGAGCTTTTTCTTTTTTATCTTTTTGACTATCAGAATTGATTATTCTTCATCAGCTTTGATAGCACAACATCAGGATGAATTCCAGGCCTGGTGGGGGACCAAGTCATGTCTACAAGGGCATCTGTGTACCACAAAAATATTTATCCCATTGTACATGCCATGTCAGCGAGAAATAGAATACATTAAATGGAATATTACAACAATGTAATGTGAGGCACATTTTGTTTTTGCTGTGTGGACTCAGGCTGGGATATGCCTGAGATGGGTCACTCATAAGCTGTAAACAGACACACAAGATCAGAAAGAAAAGGACATGCCTCCATTTTTACTTCATGAAACAAAGAACAGTATATAAAGTATTCACAGAGAGGACAAATTCATGCACACCAATGACACAACTTCGAGCAAACAGAAGGAACACTAATTAAGAGTTTGTCATAATTAAGCAAATCGACACATAATTATAAGCAGGATTGGCTGTCTAGAAGGAATGATTTTGTAGACTTGCAATTTGTCTAATATGCTTTTATACTGCTGCTTCATTAGCACGCCATTAATTATAAAATTATAAAATTATCCAAACACATAGTAATGGTGATAAAAATGTACATACCTTTCCAATAATGCTTCCAACTTCCTAAGAAATAAACATAAGAATTATGAGAAATGCATTTTAAATTTTTAATATGTCTTCCTGTTTTAAGCACACAGTGATTCAGCTCCATTTAACTTCCTAAGAACAACTTCAGTTTGCTAGTGAAATGGATGAGGCATGCAAGCAAACAGTTAGACTTACTTCCGAAATCAGTTATACAAAGTAAAAGACCAAATCTCAAAATGACAAATTCATATTTGCAGTTACTTTATCTCTTATAATACTAATAAAGAAATTGTAGATATGTTAATATCTTTTTTCTGAAATTAAGCTGGTCTGCAACTTCAGTGTTTGGTATTTTTTGTTATTTTAATACCTGTACAGCTTTGAGAATGAACCAAGAAATTTAAACAAAATGAAGATTATCCCTGAGAACCTTTCATCTGAAGGTAATGAAAAGTTTTTTTAAAAACAGCACCAACAGTGTAGCATATACATTTATTAGTCCATGCTTCCGTAGCAGCTTTAGCTATCAGTGTTGGTGTGTGTGTGGGGGGTCTACATAACAAGTACAGATAGTGCTGTATATTCCTGCTTCAGAGAAGTAGTCTGGGCAATTCATAGTGCAGGCTGGGACGATGAGGCATTCCTATCTTAGGAGCAGAGATGCTTGTCTTTATACACATACAGTGTGTGTGTATGTGTGTGTCTGTGTCTGTGCGTGCGTGCGTGCATGCGTGTGTGTGTGTGTGTGTGTGTGTGTGTGTGTGTGTGTGTGTGTGTGTGTGTGTAAGGGGGCCTGTTGGTGAAAGCAGCGGTCATCTGTGGTTGGTAGAAAATATGGAGTGGGATTAAACTTTTGACGGAGTTCTAAAAGTATCCTAATTAACATAGCTGTAAATGCAGATAATTAGGGACAAAAACATTCAGATATACGGGCTTCTACAGTCTTAGAAGAACTCAACATAAAAACAGAAAAATCCATTTACAACTCATTATTGCTCTGACACCTACCAGTTAATCTAATGATTTTATCATTCATTGTTTGAGCAAATTAACTTTTTTCTTTATTCTTTTTTTCAACAGGAAAAGACATACAACTGCCATTAAACATTCTAGATAGTTATGCCTGCCTGTGGCATTTTCTGTAAGTTTACACAAGCTGGGAAGCAAGCTTGAAACAGTTATGTTTTTGATAGACTTCAAAGTTTTTCTGAATATACCTGTGTGAAAACATGGGCTAATGCCAGTATAGCCAGTATAGCCAGCTGGAGTTCTGTAAGGAATGGTATGTCCTTTGAATATTAAACTGATTTATATGAGATGCGTGTGTTACAAATGCAGTAGAACTGTATGTCCTTTGAATATCAAACTGAGTTGTACAAATGCTTATGTTACAAATGTATTAGAACTGTATGGCATTTGAATATCAAACTGATTTGCACAGATAAAAAAGGAAACGTGCAGAGTGTCACAAATATAACTAATAAAAAACAAAGACACTGGAGCCACAGTCTGAGTCACCACAAGTATGCCACAAGTATTTAGCGTACACTTCCTTTAATCAATGCTTTTGTCAACAAGACTTCATCAAAAATAATACAAACTTGTACAAATCCACTTAAATACCTTGACTGATAAAACACAGATAAAAATCATTCAATTAATTAATCAAATTAACTAGTTAATATGAAGCAACATCTTTAAAACTGTCACAAAAAAGGGAGGGGGTAAGAAATGAAATTAAATTAATTCTCTATACCCTCCTTTCTAAGATATACTCTATGATTTTTTAAAAAACATTTAAAATTTTTAACATCATTGAGACCAGGTTTTTTTTCCTGTTTTAACTTAATCTGCCATCTGGCCTCACTCTGTTCTAAATAGTTTTTAAAACCGTCCCCTCTCAAGTCAATTTTACCCTGTTCCAAAACTGAAAAAAATGTTTTTGACTATGTTTGTATAAGGCATTTTTGTTGTCTTTCTTTTTCATACTGTACATGTGCTCCTTAATTCTTGTGTTTAAATTCCTAGTGGTCATTCCAGCATAAAATTCTTCACATTTACCACATACTGCCACATAAACCACCCCTTGAATTTTACAACAAAATGTGCCTGGCACTCTAATAGTATATGCAATGTGAGGAAGTTCAATATATGGACCCTCCAGGATGTACCTACACATGGCACACCCATAACACTTGTACATACCATGTGACTTGTTGGTGATGGGAACCTCTGTGGTCACTGTATCCTTACCCTTTTTTAACAAAATCTTCAAATTATAATCATTTCTATACACAAACCTAGGCTTAGCCCCCACCACTTTCAATAAATCTTGATTACCCTCAATAATTTTCCAATTTTTCTCAATAATACTACGAATGTTACCCCCATCCAAGGTCATTTGCATATGAAAACACAAATGTCTCTGCTCTAGGTCTTTCATATCATCCCCCTTGTAATTGGAGGTCATGGTCTTTCTCAAAATGGGAGGGTACCAAGTATCTGTCTTGTCCCACACATTCGTAGCCGGTTCTCTCAGGGAGCTCTCATCATAACTTCTGTCAATAAATAAATTAATGATATATTCAAATTCACTGGCCAGCGGGTCATCCTCACTGGTCATCCTGCTGGCTCGAATGAACTGCCCCTTTGGTATGTTGTTCTTAATAAACTTGGGATGTTGACTGGAAAAATGTAAATAACTATTCATAAATATCTTCTTCCCATAAATCACAAAGCACTGTTTTCACAGAGAGGGTGCTGGAGGACTTGGCTTGGACACTCAGATGAGGACCTAACCCTACAGGTGTACCAGTGGGGAGTCTTACTAGGGACATGGAGGGAGATAGATATAAAGAAATCCTGACCTCACGTTGACTGTGTTCCCTGTTTGCTCTTAAGGGGAGTTGTACTTGGTGTAGAGGTCTGCATCTGAAAATATTGTGTGTATCCATTTGTATTCCAAGTGAACATCCCTCTCCAGTGTCAGTGGTGAGGACTCAGACCCCTTTATTACTGGCCCAGTGTGGGGACAACACAACCTGAATACAACCATATATTTCCCAAGTAACTTTTATAGCAAAGTTATAGCTAGGAGAGGTGTTTACATACAAATATGGTAACATCAGCACTGACAGAATGAATAAAACTGATGAACATTGCACTGAGAAGTGTTGACAGGGACTGCAGTGAATTAGATTTGAACTGAGGGCAGTATAGCCTTTTTTTGATAAAACTAATCTAGCTTAATGATGATACTGACTTTATCATGTTGCTCTATTAGAATCACGAGTCCATCAGCAACAGATAGCCTATTTCCTGCTTTATTTCAGAAGTATTACATTATTAGTAAGCAGTATTAATTGAACTGACTCATTACACATGCTTCTTATATATTTTAAGAATGCAAAGCCATACATGGGAGCTCATCTAAAATTGTCATATTGTCTATTACCAAGTTATCTTCATTTTGATAAGGCTCAGAGAATTGAAACTTGAGAGGCTCTGATTGTTAGTTAATCCACAGGTAAAATGATACCTTGGATATCAGATAATGCTGCTGTGTACAAAGTGCGAATCCTAAAATTGCACTAGTGTCAGTTCTAATATTGTTGCTGTAGTAACAGGATGCCTGTAACACTCCTTTGTTTATTAGCTTTATACATCCTTAACTTACCCACCAGGGTTTACATCCCCTGCTATACAATATACAGTCCTTAACTTACATATACAATCCTCAACTTACCCACCAGGGTTTGCATCACCTCCTGTACAATAAAACATGCTGCACAGAGGCATCTGTTGGTGGGGTGCTGTGTTTCATGTATGCCATATTTACATACATATACATTCAAACCATAAGGCACTAAAACTATAAATATGAAGACATCAAGTTATAGATCAATTTGTAGTAATGGTCATTTTGATTTCTCAGTAAGGTTTTGCTAAGACTTGACATAAACAGAAAAAATAACTATGAAATAAATCTGAAGTTCAAGGTGACATAAATATGAATATTAGCAATAAGTCTGAAAGATAATAGGAAAGAAATGTATATAAAAGGAAAACACTGTACCTTTCCATGCATGAGAAGACGTATAGTCAATGTGACATTGAGCCCCCCTTCAGTGACTTTTGTGTCTTTTGTACTCATTTTGCCAGTGGATGCTTGACAAATATTTTATGACTTCTTTCCTCCTAACAATACCCTATAAAGAAAACATACAATACTGACATGTTAGTAATAGCATACTTCCAGTTTCAGAACTAGTTCAACATTAGTACTATTTCAAGTAAAAAATGAAAAATATTATACTAAACAAGACTGATAGCAACAATATTAATACATGATTGAGGAATATTTTACATTTCAACATCTTTGTAAGTTAAAAATACACTTTTTCTACTGTTAGAAGTTTACTTCTTCCACTGAATACAAACTCTGTAAGCAATTAATAAAAATTCCTAACTGAGAGGTTAGAAAACATTTTTTTCATATTTTTTCAACAGCAACTCCCAAGTTTTGTGATTTAATCATTCCTTATTCTAACAAGTTACTATAATAGCTGAATGCTAACACCAGTCAAAATAAAACAATTCTCCTTTTCATTAGTTACAACAAATGCTCTTCCTGTTTTTTTAATTTATTATGATCCATTTTGTATGTGTTGGGGGTGGCATTTCTGAGCTCCTTGCAGCTGACCATTGGCTACTTCCAAGGTCTCTCTTTATCCACTGGGTGTTCTAAACACAGCTTAGGCTGCTCAGGATTCATACCCATGTCTGAGGCTGGTGAGAAGATCATGGGCACCTCAGCAGCATCATACTAATGCCAAGGAATGTTTTCTTACTTTTGTTCCTACCTCTCTCTGCCCAGCAATGTCCTGTGGATAGGTTGTGTTCCATAAGTGGCAAACCATTGGCAAGACTTCCCCTTCCACCCTTAGGCTACAGATGCACTTGTTTTTCCAGTCTTCATCAGGGAAATAAATAGCACATGTGTGTGTGTGTGTGTGTGTGTGTGTGTGTGTGTGTGTGTGTGTGTGTGTGTGTGTGTGTGTGTGTGTGTGTATATTTCATATATATCTATATGGTTTGCCATCCAACAAATGTCTTAAAACAGTCACGCAACCTTGGAAGTTCAAAAGGCACTTTTCTAAGGTGTTGTAACATCGATTTTTAAAATGACGAATCCACAACAGTGAATGCTAGTGTGCATTCTCTCTAGTGGATTCATAATTCTGAATGGAAATTGCAGTATAGTGGGGATCGGGAAATTTACCCTTTCCCTCACTGTACTGTGATCTCGGAGTTAATATATAGAAATAGCAGGGGGGGTGGGGGGTGCAGCCCACATGAGGGGGGTGCATGGGGTCTTGATCAACTGCAAAACATTTGTAGCACAAAATCAGAAGTGTAAGTATTTTTGATAAAGTTGACATTCCTGAGTTGTCATCTTTCCTCAATACCCACTTTTGGTTATGTGACCATTCGGTAATTGAATTTTACAGCATTCTGGGTTGTGTACGTGAACATTCGCACAAATGAATTGCGAGATTTTGATAGTAAACGTATCTGGTGTGTATATATATATATATATATATATATATATATATATATATATATATATATATACATATATATATATATATATATATATACATATTGCATTTGTTAATCGAGTGAGTCCAATTGAGTTTGCAAACAAACACATTTTCAGTGGAGACCTGAGGGGAAAAGCCCCAGCAAACAAAAGTAAAGATAACGTCACAATATACAAATATTAAATAATCACAATGCAAAATAATTGTAAAAAAGAAAAGGTTATTAACTACTTGCATTGAACTGATAGTAAGCAATCCATTTTAAGTGGAGACCCAAGGGGAAAGAGCCTCAGCAAACATAAGCAAAGGTAAACATACAGTACAAATAGCAATGCAAATACGAAATTAATTAAAAAGAGAAAAACAAAAGAAAAAAATATGAGCATTAAGGGTCGCACTGATAGCAGTGGTTTAAATTTACTACATATAAGAGTAAAAACAAAAGGATAATCGTTGTTCAAAAGAAGGAAAATGTACAGACACTGACAGGAAGTGGGGGTGGAGATAAATAGTGTGGAGAACGGGAGGGGGCAGAGAAAGGAAGGGGCTATATTAGGGCTATAGTAGCAGAGCTGAGGGTTTAGGAGGTTAGTTTAAGCAGAAGTTACTAACAGAGAAAGAAAGTTAGGAGATGCAACAGGTTATACAATAGGACAGACTAAGACTACATGTGGTCAAGGCAACGGCATAATTTCAAGTTTAGTAGGTGGGATTTAAGCTCCTTTTTAAAACAGGGAAAGGAAAGGTTGGATCTAATATGAAGAGGGAGTCATTCCAATTTAGTGAGGCAGAGTGTTTGTAAAGTAGTTTGCCAATATTCCTTTTGGGTTTATAGACTGAGAGAATATGCTGATCAGCACTCCGGAGAAGCTGGGGGGGGGGTGTGGAGAGTAACATAGGAGGCGAGAGCAGGGCAGGCAGAGGGATTGTTGAGTATGGAAAAGGTAGTGTGGAGTTGCAATTGTAGGAGAAAGTGTGGAAATTCCAGCCACTGAAGTTTGTTTAGTGAGAGGCAGTGATGTGACGAGAGTGGATGATTTAGATAAATCTGACAATTTTGTTGTGTGTTTGTTCCAGTTTCTGCATTGAGGTAGTTTAGATATTGGTAAGGATGGGGGCAGTGTATAGAAGATTAGGTAAGAGAAATGTCTGTGGAAGAGTGCATTTAGTGGCAGTAGTGAGGAATTTTTTGCTCCTATAAAGTAGTCCAAGTTTTTGGTGGGTTTTTTTGATAGCCTGTTGTATGTGCAAGTCAAAATTTAGATGGTCATCAATTATTACCCCAAGGAGTTTGGTGTGTGAGGTAGGAGAGATAGTGGTGCCATCTAGGGAGGAAAGAGAAAAGTTGGATTTAAGGTGAGGGAGTGTCTGAGGTAGGAAGAGAAAGAGGTGAGTTCTTTTTGGGTTAAGGATTAGTTGATTATTTTTGAGCCATTTTTCAACAGAGATAAAGGAATTCTGTGTTAGTGTGTGTAGTTCAGAGATAGTATTGGATATAGAAAAGAGAGGAGGGTCATCTGCGTATTGTATTACAGATGAGAGACTGTAGGATGAATGTAGGTTGTTTGTAGAAATGTTGAAAAGGAGCAGTCCAAGTATGGAGCCTTGAGATATTCCTGTTTGAACAGCAAGGAAGGTTGAGAAAGCCTGCTGCCATCTAACAGCTTGTTTTCTAACAGTAAGGTAGGGTTGGACCAGCCAAGAGTAGAAGGAGAGAGGTTTAGGTCTGAGAGTTTGTTAAGAAGGATGGGATGGGACACAGTGTCAAAGGCTTTAGAGAGATCAAGGAATAGACAGGAGATGAGGAGGTTGTTGTCCCTAGCTTCTGCAACCTTTTGAGTAAAGGAGAGTAAGGCAGTCAAGGTACTGTGTTCAGGGCGGAAACCATGTTGTGAGGGGATAAGGAGCTTTTCGTGAATGCGATAGGACAGCAGACAGTAGACATGTGTATAATTTATATATATATATATATATATATATATATATATATATATTCACACACACACACACATACATATAATATATATATATATATATATATATATATATATATATATATGTGTGTGTGTGTGTGTGTGTGTGTGTGTGTGTGTGTATACATATATATATATATATATATATATATATATATATATATATATATATATGTGTGTGTGTGTGTGTGTGTGTGTGTGTGTGTGTGTATATATATATATATATATATATATATATATATACATATATATACATACATATATACATATAATATAAACTACCTCAAAAGTGGACCTTAACTAGAAAAGCAAAACCAACAGAACTTCTTTTGCTGACCTTGGAAGGAATACTGAAAAAAACCATCGAACAGCAAATTCAAACCAACCAAACAGAAACTGGAAAAGCTGCAACAATTTTATTTCGGTACCTCGGCTGAATGCCTTCAAAGGAATAAACACAGAAACACTTGCTGCATCTTATATACTATGCATCACACCAATCAATTAATTAATTAATCAATTACAAGAAGTTAATAGACCCAGAAAGATAAAGAGACATTACATATATAAATAAATACATATATAAATATATAAATATAAATACATGTAAATACATACAGGAAAAGTTGCCTAGAGGAATATCAAGAAAAAAATCATACTATAAATATTAGTATTGCAAAAATAACTTAATCAGATGGTAAGATTCACTTCTAAATTCATACCCCTTGGTTTCAAAGTGCCAAATTTCAAAATGAATCTGCTTTCCAGATTCAACAGATTTTGTAAATAATTCCCAGCATTACATGATTCAGATCTAAAAATGTAACTGTTTTGCAAAGTCACCTAATTTAAAACTTTAAAAATTTAGTGAATTGGTTTAGAAATTCAACTTAGTTCTACAAATTCTTTGTGTTCTCCCTTCCATAGAAACACTTTCGGAAATCATCTATGTATCCACGGTACATATGGGACCTTACTGAATAGGGGATGTGTTCCTTTAAAATTTAATCTCCCAATTAAGCCATGACAATGTTTCTGATATTAGGAGGGCCACCCTTAAACCCATGGCTACCTCTAGTTCTTTAGTTTATATATGTGGTCAGTACCAATTTGAAAGTATTTTCAAAAATTAACTCCATTAAAATACATAATGAGTTTATGCCTTGGCATTTTGAAAAGGCAGTATATTTATTCAAATACTCCCTCACTTAAACTCAATGCCCTCTTCCCATGATCAATGCTGGTGTACAAGTTTTTCCACAAGATCTAAAACTACCAAAAACAGGTTTTCATCACAAAATTTTTACTTCCCTTAAGCCTGTTTCCAAAGATTCTGAATCCTTAATGAAAAAATTCGACTTTTTGTGCAACTATAGAGGTTTGTGAATGTTGTCCAACCAGATCAAAATGTTTTTCTGTTTTGGACTGTTTAGCTGAAATAATTGGTCTGAAAGGTGGTTTAGTCTCATTGTTCTGTATTTTGGGAATACCAAAAAATACTGCTAGTTTGGGATGTTCTTTATACATAAATTCATAATCTATTCTACTTAATTCACCCTGAGAAAGCATGTCCAACAAAATTGAATCTAAAGCTTTACATTTTTTGTTGACTGTCTCATAATTAACTTTTCTGTATGTTTTTTTGTCTTGTAACATTTCATCTATCGAAATTTTGTAATCGTTGTTATTCATGATTACCACTTTTCCCCCTTTGTCAGCCTTCATTATTCTTATATTATTATTTGTGACTAAGGTTTTTAAAGCTGCCATTTCTTCAGTAGTTAGATTGGTTGTTTCGTTCGAAACAGTTATGTTTCTAAAATCCTCTTCACACAACCTTTGAAATACTTGTAAACTGTTAATTAGAGGTGGGTTATAAGTGCTAGGGTTGCTAATAGTAATTTTGTCATGTGATTTGGAACACCCTATGTCTTCCATAATATAGTTTAGATTTAATTTTCTCAAAAACAATCTAAAATCAATAAGCAATTTCCCCAGATTCATTTGATTTGCTGGAATGAAAGTAAAACCCTTCCTCAAAACAGTTATAATTGATGGACTTAAATTTAAATCAGACAGGTTTACTATACCAACTTCAAAAGAGTCCACATTAAATTCATGAGATAAAGGTTACCATCTCCGTTTGTTCCTTCCTCTGCCCTTCCCCCGAAATTGGGTAGAATTGTACCATTTCATAGTCTTTTTGTTTTTCTCTTGTACCCTCTGAAAAGGGATATTGTTCACTTCAGAAGGTGTAGCCACTTTTTCTGCATAGTTCATATTCATATTATTGATACTTGTACTTCCATTACTGGTAGTTGGTAATTCTACCCAATTTCGGGGGAAGGGCAGAGAAAGGAACAAATGGAGATGGTAACAGCATCTCATGAATTTAATGTGGACTCTTTTGAAGTTGGTATAGTAAACCTGTCTGATTTAAATTTAAGTCCATCAATTATAACTGTTTTGAGGAAGGGTTTTACTTTCATTCCAGCAAATCAAATGAATCTGGGGAAATTGCTTATTGATTTTAGATTGTTTTTGAGAAAATTAAATCTAAACTATATTATGGAAGACATAGGGTGTTCCAAATCACATGACAAAATTACTATTAGCAACCCTAGCTTACACCTCTAATTAACAGTTTACAAGTATTTCAAAGGTTGTGTGAAGAGGATTTTAGAAACATAACTGTTTCGAACGAAACAACCAATCTAACTATTGAAGAAATGGCAGCTTTAAAAACCGTAGTCACAGATAATAATATAAGAATAATGAAGGCTGACAAAGGGGGAAAAGTGGTAATTATGAATAATAAGGATTACAAAATTTCGATAGAGGAAATGTTGCAAGACAAAAAAAATACAGAAAAGTTAATTATGAGACAGTCAACAAAAAATTTAAAGCTTTAGATTCAATTTTGTTGGACATGTTTTCTCAGGGTGAACTAAGTAGAATAGATTATGAATTTATGTATAAAGAACATCCCAAACTAGCAGTATTTTTTGGTATTCCCAAAATACAGAACAATGAGACTAAACCACCTTTCAGACCAATTATTTCAGCTAAACAGTCCAAAACAGAAAACATTTCGATCTGGTTGGACAACATTCTAAACCCTATAGTACAAAAGTCAGAATTTTTCATTAAAGATTCATGGAATCTTTTGGAAACATTAAGGTGGCGGTAAAATGTGTGATGAAACCTGTTTTGGTAGTTTAGATGTGAAAAACTTGCAGCATTGATCAGGAAGAGGGCATTGAGTTTATGAGGAGTATTTGAATAAATATACTGCCTTTTCAAATGCCAAAATAAACTCATTATGTATTTTAATGGAGTTAATTTTGGAAAATAATTTCTTCAAATTTAATGACCACATATATAAACAAGAACTAGGAGTAGCCATGGGTTTAAGGGTGGCCCCCTCCTTCGCAAACATTGTCATGGCTAATTGGGAGATTAAATTTTTAAAGACACATCCCCTATTCAGTAAGGTCCTTATGTACCGTAGATACATAGATGATTTGTTGTTTCTATGGAAGGGAGAACACAAAGAATTTGTAGAACTGGTTGAATTTCTAAACCAGACCACTAACTTTTTAAAGTTTAAATTAGGTGACTTTGGTAAAACAGTTACATTTTTAGATCTGACACTTAACATTGATGACGAGGTAAAGACCTTTCATAGCAAAATATATAGAAAACCATATTTTGCCAACAGTTACTTACATAAAGACAGTTTACATCCGGTGCATATGAAGAGAGAGGTCATTAAAGGTCAGATCATCAGGTTAAGTAGACTCACGTCTAATGAAAGAGTTTTCCAGAATGAATTATTACTTTTGAGGTCACTTTTCATGAATAGGGGATACACTAGAGAGTTCATAGTCAAGATAGAAAGTGAAGTGGTACCACTCAGAAAAGGAGTGGCCAAACCAATATTGCACTCAGAGGATTTGTCAGTGGGAGCATCCCTAATATGTATTGAGAATATCCATCACGAAGGGCAGGCTAAAGAATTTTTAGCAGCATTTCCACTGCCCATCGTAAATGAAATGTGGAGTATTAAATCTATTATTGAAAATAACTGGAAAGTCATTATGGGAAACAGAGATTTGGTGTCTGTTATAGGACACAAACCTAAATTCACTTATAAGAAAGTTATAAATTTAAAAAGCATATTGGAATCAGGCAGAGACAAATACAATAGTTTAGATAGAAGTTGTACTAACAAGAAGGGCACCTTTAGTTGCACCAATTGTAAGCAGTGTAGGTACATGAGTAATTCTTCTTTCGTGACAGGCGGCTGTAGAGCATTTGAAAACCACAGAACTACTGGTGAATTTTGGATAGCAGCCGCCTAAATACTTACATCAACGTGGCATGTGAAAAATTGCATGGGAAATGAGGATAAAGAATTTGCAAAGTACGCCCAGAGTTTACTTAGCCACCTATGCAAAATGATACATAGGAAAAACGAAAGAACTCCAAGCCTATATAACAACATATCATACTACAAAAAAAAAAAAGAAAGGCAAAAAATAATGCTTTCAGGAAAACTAAAGAATTTTTAAGCCAAGAGAGATACGAACATACTCTGGGCCATAAAAAGAAAGACAAAAATAATGCTTTTAGCACAGTAACGCTTTAGCAAGGCACGCTACTATATGTAAAGATTCACGCGTCAAAAGTTTGAATTTTTACCTTAGATACAGTGAAGAAAGGATTATTAAATAGGAGACCTTAATAACATTTGGGAATGAAAGGAACTTGGTGAAATCTTAGTATAAACTGCGTTTAGGCTGACACAATATGTGGACTAAATGAAGTAATAAACTTAAAATGTTTTTTAATATATAGATAAAAAACTTTTAGATAGCTTTTTTATAAAGTTGTTTGGCTAGTAGTAATGAATGATACTATTTATGTTACATAGTAATGAATGACACGTTCATAAGAATGTTTCTAGTAAGTTTTTACCTATTTGTAATTTTGTAAATATTGTGGAGTTCAAAGTATGACACACACATTGTTAATCCAAGTATTTAAAAAATTTTTCTTAATTAATGACATCATTTCCTGTAACACAGTATTTAAACAATGGATTTTAGATGTATTTTATTTCTGAGGAAGTTCACGAAAATAAATGTGGATGAAAGCGCTAAAAGAAGAATTTGGGAGTGTATCTTTTCGTAGCTGTTCATGGTCTTTTGCCTGGTCTTAGTTTAAGCAGAAGTTACTAACAGAGAAAGAAAGTTAGGAGATGCAACAGGTTATACAATAGGACAGACTAAGACTACATGTGGTCAAGGCAACGGCATAATTTCAAGTTTACTAGGTGGGATTTAAGCTCCTTTTTAAAACAGGGAAAGGAAAGGTTGGATCTAATATGAAGAGGGCGTCATTCCAATTTAGTGAGGCAGAGTGTTTGTAAAGTAGTTTGCCAATATTCCTTTTGGGTTTATAAACTGAGAGAACAGCACTCCGGAGAAGCCGGGAGGGGGGGGGGTATAGAGAGTAACATAGGAGGCGAGAGCAGGGCAGGCAGAGAGATTGCTGAGTATGGAAAAGGTAGTGTGGAGTTGCAATTGTAGGAGAAAGTGTGGAAATTCCAGCCACTGAAGTTTGTTTAGTGAGAGGCAGTGATGTGACGAGAGTGGATGATTTAGATAAATCTGACAATTTTGTTGTGTGTTTGTTCCAGTTTCTGCATTGAGGTAGTTTAGATATTGGTAAGGATTTGGGCAGTGTATAGAAGATTAGGTAAGAGAAATGTCTGTGGAAGAGTGCATTTCGTGGCAGTAGTGAGGAATTTTTTGCTCCTATAAAGTAGTCCAAGTTTTTGGTGGGTTTTTTTGATAGCCTGTTGTATGTGCAAGTCAAAATTTAGACGGTCATCAATTATTACCCCAAGGAGTTTGGTGTGTGAGGTAGGAGAGATAGTGGTGCCATCTAGGGAGGAAAGAGAAAAGTTGGATTTAAGGTGAGGGAGTGTCTGAGGTAGGAAGAGAAAGAGGTGAGTTTTCTTTGGGTTAATGATTAGTTGATTATTTTTGAGCCATTTTTCAACAGAGATAAAGGAATTCTGTGTTAGTGTGTAGTTCAGAGATAGTATTGAGATAGAGGAGGGTCATCTGCGTATTGTATTACAGATGAGAGACTGTAGGATGAATGTAGGTTGTTGGTAGAAATGTTGAAAAGGAGTGGTCCAAGTATGGAGCCTTGGGATATTCCTGTTTGAACAGCAAGGAAGGCTGAGAAAGCCTGCTGCCATCTAACAGCTTGTTTTCTAACAGTAAGGTAGGGTTGGACCAGCCAAGAGTAGAAGGAGAGAGGTTTAGGTCTGAGAGTTTGTTAAGAAGGATGGGATGGGACACAGTGTCAAAGGCTTTAGAAAGATCAAGGAATAGACAGGAGATGAGGAGGTTGTTGTCCCTAGCTTCTGCAACCTTTTGAGTAAAGGAGAGTAAGGCAGTCGAGGTACTGTGTTCAGGGCAGAAACCATGTTGCGAGGGGATAAGGAGCTTTTCGTGAATGAGATAGGACAGCAGACAGTAGACATGTGTATAATTTATATATATATATATATATATATATATATATATATATTCACACACACACAACACACACACATACATATAATATATATATATGTGTGTGTGTGTGTGTGTGTGTGTAATAGTGTGTGTGTGTGTGTGTGTGTGTGTGTGTGTGTGTATATATATATATCTATATATATATATATATATATATATATATATATATATATATATATATATATATATATATATATATATACATACATATATAGTACATACATATATACATATAATATAAACTACCTCAAAGGGTGGACCTTAACTAGAAACAGTTTAAACCCAAACAGAACTTCTTTTGAGAGACTTTGGAAGGAATACTCCAAATTCAGAGATATGCCATATACATTTTATTAAATAGGATTATAAATTTTGAGAGCACTTTCATTCATAAGGTATTTACATTCTAATTTTTTCAGAAAATGGGTTACCTGTAAACATTGTTAGCTTATAAACTGTAGGTAAATTTGAGTGCAGACGTCACTTCCTATCGGCTCCATTTAAAGGCAGCACTTTTGATGTTTAAGTTTCCATTGAGCCCAGGGATTGCATCTGCCCTGGTAAAATCTGCCACTTAAGTTCTTTAACCTTGGAATAGTGGATGCTAACATTGTTGAATAAGCTAGTGGTGCCCTCTATGAGACCGTCATTGTAACCGTGAAATTCTCAGGGCAGCTTTGGCTATGTCTATGCCAGAGCGTTGTTAGATTCTCGGTGCCTTATCGCTATGCTTTCTCCGAGCTTCTGGTAGTATTTCCTCGATATAGTATGCTTCACATTTTGTGCATACACTGTGGTAGACTACATTTTGGATTCGCAGTTGAAGTGAGATGTTTAAGTTTGGTAGTGTAATTTCCTTTGAGGTGCAGGCTATTGGTGGCTGTTATTAAACATAGCAAGGCACCGCTTGCAAATTCACAGTGGTGCATGCCTTTGGGAGCAATTGATAGTGCTTCTTTTTCTGTAAAAGTTTGTCTCAAAGGTGTCTTTAAGAGACTTGTTGTTGGGTGAAACAGGGGCTGTTTCTGAAGCTGATGGTATTACTTAGTTCTGGCTTTCCCTGCATTATGCACCAGTTTTTATGGATTATTTTCCTGACATTGGTTGCATCGAGGGAGATGAGCAGGGAAATTGGGGGGGTGGTGGATGTCTGCTGCTGTTTTGTCTGATTTCGGGTTGAAACCATGTTTGAGAATGAACGGGTGTTGGGAGTGGTGGTAGGTTATCACTTTGTTGTAATTAGCATCTATGACGTGGGCTGGGTAGTGCCTTTCAAGAGGCAACTCTTTAAGGTGGAGGCATTCTATTAGAATGGTATTGTCATCACTGACAATTCTACTGAGTCTGATGCCTTTTTCTTTCACTATGTTTTGCATCATGAAGCAGGGGTGCTGGCTGTCAATAATCTAAGTAGTAGTTTCACCGTATGTTTCATTTCTGAAAATGTATATTGGAATGGAAAGCCAGTGGGTCACCGAACCAATGCAATGCTGATATCCAAATTGAATGTTTGAGCCTTTGTCAGATAACTTGAACTCCAGGAATTGTATGTTGTTTCTCTACCCGTTGAGGAATGAGTTCATTTCAGTGTGAGTCCCCTGCTGGGGATGAAAAGGAAATGTCATTTATATAGCCATTTATTTAGATAAACTTGTTAAAATCCTTTAACTTCAGTGAAGGATTCATTTTCCCAGGTGCTGAGTACTAGGTAGCATAAGCTGGGGTCATTTCTTGGCCCCCATTGCCACACCTTTCTTTTGAATTTAGTAGATTTTTTTCATTAAATTCAAAAAATTATTCTCAGGCACAGTGTGTATTAGTATACTGGATGGCGGCCAATTCTTTTCCTGCCTAATTTGGTATGTTTTCTTAGGTATTTTCAGACCAGTTCAGTGCCCTCTCTGTGCGTGATGCTAGTACAGAGGTTAACTATAGATATATACACACATATATATATATATATATATATATATATATATATATACACACACACACACACACACACACACACACACACACACATATATATATATATATATATATATATATATATATATATACACACACACATACACACACACAAATGCATATTTTTTATATAAAACATACATAATGCATACATGTGGCATTTATACATGCTTAAAGCCTATTCCAAAGGCAACATATGCTTCCTTAAGTTCTGTATGTTTACTTGGAACCAGGAATAGGTAAGGAAAACCTACATTTCTAACCAAAATAGTGGTTGATTGGGAAAACAGCTGCTTTAAATTGTTTGTTGACTTGTTAATTGGTAGGTATTGAGTACCGAGTCTCATATAACTGTGTTAAAAGAGGTGACCAACGTTTCATTCAAGGGTCTTTCAAAGTGCCAAATTTCAAAATGAATCTGCTTTCCAGATTCAACAGATTTTGTAAATAATTCCCAGCATTACATGATTCAGGTTTGGCTAAGGCACAAAAAATAAGGAATCCATCATTCCATTGTGGACTGTATTAAAATGTTCAGAGATCGGGCTATCCATCCTGACATTACGGGCATCACCCATGTGTTCCAAAATGCGTATTTTTAATTGGCGTTTGATTTGACCTATGCAATATTTAGGTGGAACACAATCACAGCCAATAATGTACACTACCCCACATGATTTGCAATTAAAATTGTTGTAGGCAGTATATTTTACCCCATTAATAATACTACCTGATAAATTTCTAACTTTTTGGCAAATTTTACATTTGCCACACCTAAACATACCATGTGGCAAAGTGACACTACCAGAACTAGCAAAATCACAGGAGTTAAATTTTGATTTCAAAATTTCCTTAAGATTAGCATATCTTCCATAGGAAAAAGAAACACGATTCGGAAATAAATTACCTATCTCCTCATTTTTATAGACAATTGGCCATAAAA
>NC_056731.1:656456402-656491402 GCF_019279795.1 Protopterus annectens
TGCAACCAATACTGACTATGACTCACTTGATTCATCCTCTAAACCTAAATGTACAAGAACAGGGGATATTACTAGCCCTTTAGGCATAAATGTGTGACATAAAGCACCACAAAAATGGATGCGACAACTCTGCAGTCTTACAGGCAGCTAATGGAGATCAAAATGAAATGAAAATGGAGAATCTGGTGGTGAATTTAAGCTCCAAAACTTGTGATAAAGATGTTTATAGGCTGTTAAATAATTACATTTTTCCTTCTTTTTTGTGTCTGAATATAACACTGTTATGGATTTAAAGAAAAGTTATAGGAAATTGCATTTAAAATGTTGGCTTGCTGATGAAAACAATAGCTCTACTAATGACCAATTCTTATTTAAATTTAAACAGTCAGTTTTCCAACCACAATATCAGCAAAACCTTTAGCCAGGTTGATGTATGTGGTGTGTACAGTTTTACCTTAATTTATCACTTTGGTGTCCTTTTCAAAAAAGTTTCCTAGGTAGACTAAGCATAACCTTCCCTTGACAAGACCAAATTGATATGGGCTCAACGTTTGGTGGCTCCCTATGTCTTCATTGATTAGTTCCAAGAATAGTCTTTCCATGGCCTTGTATATGATGCTGGTCAGACATATAGGTCTGTAATTTCCTGTGCCAATGGAAGGTCCTTCCTTATGCAGTGGAATGACTGTAGATGTTCTCCATTTACTTGGTACAAAGCTTGTGTGAAGGCTGAAACCGAATAGTGTTGTTGGGGTGTGGCTAAATCATGCTTCATGCTATTTAAGTTGCATCCAGGGATATTATCAGAGCCTATTGATGCAGTATTATTATCTTTTTATGACACTTTTAGAATTTGGTCTTGTGTGATAGTTGGAGGCAAGCCAGATTCAAGTATATCTTGAGGGACAGCTGGAAGGGAGAGCAAGTTAAACTAAGATCTGAATTTGTCAGCCTGTTGGTTGGCTATAACTTCAGCTTCATTGTAGGTAATATTGTTCATAATCATTTCAGCATATTGTTGCTTTGTACTTTTCAGATTACAAACATAAGTTAAAAAGGCCTTGTGACTATCTTTGGCTTGGGCAGCTATTTTTGCCTCAGACTTGACCTTGGTGGATTTTATTAAACTCCTGAGTTGTTTGTTTATTTCAGTACAAGGGCTCTAATATTCTTTGAATTACACTTCTAACTTTTGGTCAGAATTCTCTACTTTTTATTGTAAAGCTTGTTGATATCATAGTTCCACTATGTGGGTTTGTTTACGGGTCTGCCCAGTGCTAGTTCCTATTGGGTACAGCTGTGTGGTGGTGTATGTTTCTGTGTATTCAGTAGAGTTAACCAGGTTTGGTGGGAACTTGCAGCTTGCCAATGTATCACTTAAGAGTAAGTAGTTATCTAAGAGAAATTTCTATAGGTGCCATAGTCAAAAGAAATCTCTGCTTTCAATTTTATTTTGATGGAGACAGCTTTGTGGCAGACCTAACAATTGATGAAGATACACAAGGGATGATGCACAATGCCCCATATTCATAAGGACAAGATCCAAGATGTTGTTCCCTGTAGTAGGTACTCTGACTAATTGTCCCAAGGTGTCCATATTGACAAAAATCTGGGATTCCCTGTGCTTGTGCACTAGTGGTAGTGTAGGTTTCCCAGCCTATAGTTGTACAGTTTAGATCACCTAGGAAAATGGTATTAGGTTAAATATAAAGTGATTATATTTCCTGTAGATAGGCATTGTGGCTTTCTTGGGTCATAGAGGGAGTTCTATAGGTAGCTAATATATGGTACGGGACCTTTCTAATGGTGATTTGGCCATAAAGAATCTCTAATGCATCATGCTACTTTAACAGCCTTAATGTGAGTCTCTTCTGGATGAAGACTGAAACACCTCCACCTTTTCCCTCCTCCTGTATCCCTATTTTTTGAACATTGTCCCATCCATTATTTTAGGCTTTATCCAGATTTTTTGAGCTAAGAGGTTGAGAGGTATGTTAGACTATCACTAAATTATTTTTCACACTAAGGGTTTTTGGCTTTTAGTAGTTACACCCATAAACAAGGAAGGGGATACAGAAACATTTGTCTGATTTATGGTTGAATTTTTAAGCTCATTCTTACCTGATGAATGCAAGTTTTCTTATAGGTGAGGAAATACTTTTTGACAATATCCTCGGAAGCATAATTATCTGGGAATGGAGGAGACAACAATATGGAAGTTTCTGCTCTACAATTACAGAACTGTTGTGGTAACTGTGATGTTTTTAAATACAAATATCGAACCAAGGCATTTACCATGATACTTTCTACAGCCATTTTCTGTTACATTTAATAACTTCTACCACACTGTTTTATGTGAAATGTACAAAATAAACAAAAAATCTGACATTTGTTGCTAAAAGGAATCCAGTAAACAAAATAACTGTATCATCATTTAACAAAAGGCTAAATTTATGTTTATACATTTTAATCAAAGTTGCTCACATCCTAGTTTAAACAGCAAGGAAAGTTTTACAGTTGTAACTTCTGGGACTCTTTATAATGTAGAGATAGTTAAATGAGATGTTTTGATTTTTAGTAGCTTTTTATGGGATATCTCAGATTTTAAACATTAGATTTAATCCATTTCTCAATAATATACAAAATATATTTTAGGTGACAAAACATCTGCTTGTCGATTGTTTTGGAGCACTTGGTTGGGCAACATTTTTAGGATGCTACATTTACTTGCAGTTATGTCAGTTTTACACTAGATGGCACCAAAATGTTTTTAGTGTTTTACTTTCCATCTAGATTACAGTAATTGTACCTATTTATAAATACTTTAGAATTGGCACTATTTTATAACTGCACGCAGAGCAGCTGTGTATCCATGTGGGTGTCATGCATAGTGATGATGCCTTCTTTTAAGATGTAGTGTTTTTATTTTGTGTTTAGAAGTGGCACTATGTTATAATTGCACGCAGAGCAGTTGTGTATCCATGTGGGTGTCATGCATAGTGATGATGCCTTCTTTTAAGATGTAGTGTTTTTATTTTCTGTTTAATGTGTAGAAGTGAAGTATTTAACTTTTGAATGCCTTTAGTTATGTACTTTTGGTGATTAATTGTCAAGTCACGTTTTGTGCTGTTCATCTACACAGGGGGTGTGTGGCATTCTGCTAAACTGAGGAAGCCGGTGTTAGGACAAAACCAGTCTTTTGGTAGTATCCCATGGCTGAGTACACAAAAAAGATTTTTCTGAACTCAGTCATGGTGCTGGTTTGTGTATTCATTGCTGGATGCTCACTTTTCTACAGGGTCCAATTACTCAACCCGTCACTGCCATTTCCCCCACTTCCTAAACTGGCTTGAGCTTCCTAATTACCTGAAATTTATACAACTCACCACTGCTCACAAACTCATATTCCATCCATCCATCTGCCCCTCTCTTTCATCTATCTTAACCCCTTACCTCCCCAGTTGTACTCTTAGATCTGAAAACCACAACCTCCTTAAAATCTATAAACTCCTTTACCCTCCTGGCCAATCACTTCTATCGCACTCCTTAGCTAAACTATGGAATCCCCCCCCCTCCACTGTACTCACAACCAATCTAATTTCAAATTTCTCCTCAATTCTTACCTTACCTCAGACTGGGACTGCTTCTGGTCCCTTTCCACCTAAATTACACTGTCTTTTTCAAGCCTCCCTTCAATCTCATTTACTACCACCTCTGATCACTAACATTATTGTTAGAACAAACACTAAACTTGTATTAACACTTTATGATTTGTACTTTTAATTATATTATCTGTATTACTTTTGACTTTATCTATATTTTAACATTTGTGTTTTTTAAACATATACTCCCTGATTTTGTATTTATATTTTAAATTGTATATTTATGCTTTTGTATACTGTATATTCCATACTTTACTTATGTTATATTCTGTTCACTGCTATTGGAGCTTTTCTCCCTGGGCCTCTACTGAAAATGAGCTCTACTTGCCCCAGTGGACTTCCTCGGTCATCAAACTGGAAATAAATAAATAATGAACTGCCTATTGTAGACTTCACTGACTAGTTTTTCAACTTTGGATTGCCTGCCATTGTATTCAGACTTCACCTTGTGAATGTACTGTAGCATGGTGTGCAATTCATAGAGTTAAGTTTTTATTCCTTCTGCTAACTAGGCAAGCTTTTTCATAGACACTGCACAAAACACAAAATAACTTAATCACACGATGCATATTATACAAAGTTCACCAAGGGTTTAAAGATTTTATTTATCGATCTAGCTGTCTATTTATCTATCTGTTTATTAACCTGGTTGGTCCCATTAGTCAGGACCAATTTACTGAGTGGGAACTAGGGAGAAAAAAAATCCCAGAAAAAAAATAGAAACAGCAAGTGACAGTATGGAGTAAAAAAAACAGACTTTGTGCATCCAAACAAACAAGCAAATATTAATCAAACAAAACTGCAACTTTAACAAACAGAAACAAGTAAGATATCATTAGCAAAACAAATATTAAGCGTGAACACTAAGTACAGCAGAAAGCATTGTTACATCGTACAGTAGAGTGAGTAGCCACAGATGTGACAAAGACCACTCATTGGTAGCTGGCAGACTTGTGAAACATTACAGAGATGTTACAAAATACTGTGCAGTTAGTAAGAATTAGAGCAAATAACAATGTTCTAGTTTATCACAATTTGCTGCCCTCCAGAAGAACTAATTCCTACTGCCTGTTCCACAAAGGTACTTTCTCCCAGCATTTGTTGGTTGCTTCTCAAGTTCCTAATATGGGGATAAGGAGATGGTCACTCATAGAAATCCTTTGTACATTAGAAGTCCGTACTGCATGTTGTCACTTACACTGGAAGTTCCTGTAGATGTAATTATGCTGCTGGAATGATTTGATATCAATATTATTGTCCTACAGAGGATCAGATGAGCAGAAATAATGAAACACGGTAGGATATAAATTTAGGGACTGAGCTAGAGTGCCCCTGTCTCTGGAATGCTAAACAATAGCTGCACACAAGCACTTGATTCTTTCGGCTGAGCACAAACAAGGCTCATCAAGCACACTTCTGAGAGCATGGGCCTTTTGAGCAGATTCTAAGATGCCTTTGTAGTTGAGAGATGTCTCATTGAATTTTTAAGCAGTTGTGAGGAAATAAGTGACAGATGCCTTTGTGAAAGGAGTGTGTGTGTTCAATAGAAAATTCTGGTTAAGTGGTTACCTCTGTGACATCCCTTGTCTGGGCCAGTGATCAAGGAGCCTCAATCCTCACAACTGACACTGGTGGGGAATGTTCACTGTGAGAAAAATAGACACACACAGTATTTTCAGATGCAGCTCTCTGCACCAAGTACAATTTCCCTTAAGAGCATACAGTGAATGCACGCTCCAGTCCTGGGGCTGGGCTTTTACTCCAAGCTCCAAATAAGACTCCCCACTGACCACTATAGAGCTGAGTATTTAGATTTGTGTTCCAAGCCATGTCCTCCACCACCCTCTCTGTGAAATCAGAGCTCTCAGTGTCCTTGTTCTAAGTAGCTGTCACACACACTCTGTTTGAGATTCGATTTACACATATACACACACACACACACACACACACACACACACACACACACACACACACACACACACACACACACACACACCTGAGAAAGGCTGGTACAGCTTATTTGGTCTGCCACCTCCACCCAGACTATAATGTAGATTTACTGCCACCAGAATAGCCGAAAATTGAAGTATTTTAAGTGCCCATCCTGAAATAAAAGATATTGTTGGTAGCATTCCACATTTTTCTTATCAGAAAAGGAGAAACTTAAAACAATTATGTTATAAGGAAGTTAATAACACTAGTTGTTCTGTTGGCATTTCTAAGAAAGAAATGTATCCATATTTAAATTGTGTAAGCTATAAATATATTATGAAGGACAATATTTTTGTACATCCAACAACTGGTAAGAAATTTATATTCAATTGTTTTGCAACATGCACCACTGACAATGTGGCTTATCTTGTTGCCTGCTTAGTTTGTAAAGCATTTTATGTAGAGAAATGTAGCAGGAGGCTAAATAAGAGAATAACTGAATGTATTTCTGAGATTGGGAGAAATGTGTTAACAAATGCTCTAGCAAAACATAATATGGAAAATACTACTGAGCATAGATGTGTTTTCAGGGTATACAAGCTGTTTATTTAAGTAATTGGGGAGGTGAAGAAAATAATATACTGGAACTTGCTGAGCATAAATGGATTTTTTTTAAGTTAAATACAGATAAAGTCCAGTTCTGAATGCTGCTTTGAGCATAAAAGCTGTTTTAAAAAAAGCAAATTAAATTGTGAATTTTATCTATTGGTTTTTAGAGTTTTTAAATATATACCTTTGAAAGTTCCTTTATTTTTTATCAGCTTAATTGATGAATGTTTAGGATTGTTTGGCTGTGTCTTTGAGTTTGTATATTATACATTTCAATCTACCTGTTTTATCACACTGAAGAAGAATTAACCTGAATGCTCTGTGGAATTAAAGTTTTCTTCTGACATTACTGGTCTGGGTTCTTGTTTTGATAGACTGTTTTCTACCATTGACCACTCTTTGTTTGGTGTGCTTACTTCTTTTGTAGTTTACCAGAAGACCCAAAGTCATCTACTTTAAGGCTCTTACCAAGGTACCCAGTTACACATAGTAAAATTAATACTTACACAAATGGTTGTGTTTAACCAAGCAGCAACACTTTCAGGAACGTGGAGCCACAGTGCCAGTAAATAAATGCAAGTTCCCTCAAAAGTTAAATATTTTTTCTAAATGACTAGCCACAATAAAAAGGTTTAAACATATTTAATAATAAATAATAAAAAACATGATAATACTAAATATCTATTTACAATAAACAGCAGAATTTCAATCACAGGGAATATAAAAACAATGCATATGGAAAGACTCAGACAGATATAGAAAACACATTTAGCTAATCTACTATATTTTCTGACTGAAGAATGATTGTTCTCTAGTTACTTACTAAAGCAAATCAAGATGAAAGTGGAGGAGTGTCTTGACAGGTCCAAAAACAGTGCACACCTCACATCTCTCACTAATATTCAAATACAATTTCAGTGCTGGCTACAGAAAGACATCACATCTGGTCACCTGACTCTGTGGTTCCCACACTACCCTCTCACTAGAAACTGAGTCAGGATCCAGCACTGATGTGTCACAATATACACATAGAACTATACCTAAGGTTTATTACAGCATCTGAAAACTGTAAAACAATGTCAGCACTTCCACCCTTACTGCAGAAACTAACAAACCATTCTCTGGCACCCCAGGGTAGCAAGTAGTTCACCACTAAAGACAGCAGAGCAAGATCCCCATCCAGGCTTTTTACAAACATTGCATCTATGGCTGAATTCAGACCTGTGAGATAAAATCTTTATGGCCTAAACCAAGTCATTTCATTTCAGGCTATTTTTCTTAAGGTAGCTGGGCTGAGCTTAATCCCTTCCCTTCTGGTATCCTCTGTTAAAATATATACATTTCATCAGTGACAACAATATAGTCTGACACACATGTATATTTATTTTCTATCCAGCAGGACCCACTGTTGATACATTTTAATGCAAGCAACTTTACAAATACATTTTAACACAAGCATCTGTACAAATCAGTTTGATATTCAAATGAGATAAATTATTTACAAAAACTCCAGCTAGCTATGCTGGCATACATTACACATGCACTGCCCTACTTCCTCAGGCACAGCTGGTACTACCTCACATCATCACAAGCTCTATCACACAGTTGGAGGTAGAAAACAATCAAACCCTTAAAGCAGCTTATTAAGATCTTGGAGCCTTAATCCTCCACACCAACTGCCAGACCACCATTAATGTCTTATTTATTTATTTATTGGTAAATAATCATTTGAGTTTCATAGTTTTCCTTGTTTAAAAAACTCATGTCCATGCATATAGTAATTCTGTTAACCTTTTACGTGAATTAGAGTTATTTCATACTTAGGGCTCTGACCAGTTAACAAATTGCTTCCTGTACTCTTAAGGGTTTGAATCATCCTACTTTAATTTGTCTATGGACAGTCTTCAGTGGGTTTACCTGTTTAACAAATAGATTCAAAATAGTGTTTAAAATTTGCCCCTTTTGGAACTTCCCCAACCCCAATTACTTTAGGCTTTGTCCAGAATTCTTGAGCAAATAATTGAGAATTATTTTGGTCTATTCCTTGAAAATGTGTGGCTTTCAGTAAACTTGTTATGACTTTCTGGCTAACTGTTATGGATTATAGTAATTAAATAATGTCAGATGTGTGAGTTTCAAATTTTGTGTCCTTCAGAAAATGCTTGCTAATGCAGCTTTCTAAGTATAAGAGAAATAATTAAAACCTGTTCCTGATTGTTGGGTCTTTATGTCTGATTCTTGATCTAAGAGATTGGGAGGACAAGGGAGGTGTGCAATGAGATGCACTGTATGGTTCTTACAGTACTGAGCTGAAATACAATTCTTCGCTCTCCCTCCACAGATAATCTTCCTCAAACTAGCTGCTGAATCCATAGCTTCTCCTGCATCCCTGCTAAGTAATAGATCCATTCTAGTAGCCACAATCGCAGACATTTGGAAATCCTTCTACACCATCCCTTTGTATAAAGGTGGGAATTCTACTGACCCATCTAATTACAGACCTATAGCCATATTTTCCCCTCTTTCAAAAATATTTGAAAAATGCATTCATACTCAGATGCTCAATATTCTCCTCCAGGAAAACCTTCTAACACCCACTTAACATGGCTTCAGGCCAAACCACAGTACTGCCACTGCACTTTTATCTTTTACTCACATTGTAGCTGAGGCCAGAGATCATAACCAACTTGTATCCTGTCCTTTCCTTGACCTCTCCAAAGACTTTGAAACTGTTTCTCACACTTTACTTCTAACAAAACTAACTGATCTCCATCACTCTGGTCCCTCCCTTTGCTGGTTCACTAGTTACCTCTCCAATAGGCAACAATCAGTCAGATGGTTCACTTTCTGCTCCTCCTTCCTACCCATCACATATGGTGACCCCATGGTTCCATCCTAGGCCCCCTTCAGTTTAATATCTTCACCAATGATTCTACACTCATATCCATCTCCAACAATATCTCTGACCTCCATGCTCATACCCAAGACTCTTTCCTGTCCATTGCAAAGTGGCTCTCTGATAATCAGCTCATCTTAAACCCCCAAAAAACTAAACTCTTGCTATTTCTCCCTCATCTTCTCTCTCACCATAAATCAACCTTTGTCATTGCATCCTCTAACAAGGCCACCATTAAACCAGAACCCAGGACTAAGCTCTTGGGTACCATTACAGATGATGAACTAAAATTTAACTTGCATATCCAGCAAAGTATCAAAAAACCCCCCACCAAAAACTAGGTCTACTATACCGAAATAGAAAATTCCATACTTCAGATACTAGACTCTCCCTGGCTCAGGCACTACTCCTTTCCCCCCTTCTCTATGCTGCCCCAATCCTAACTAACATACAATCTACAGTGTTATCTAAACTCCAACAAGCATACCACAAAAAAGCTAGATTTGCTGCTAAGACTCCTAACAACTCTCATCACTGCCTTGCACTCAACTCTCTTCAATGGCTAGAATCCACTAACAACTCCTACTGTCACAATTTCAAACCACACACTCAATACTATACAAACCATCTTCCTGCCCTCTCTCCTCCCTTGTATCCTATTACACCCCCAATCATCCTCTCTGTTAATCTGATCAGCAACTCCTTAATATCTATAAACCTAAAAAAAACATTGGAAAACTACTATGCAAATGCTTTATAGCCCAAGCCTGGAATAAACTTCTTTCAGACATAAGGACCATCCCCCACCGCAAGCACTTCAAAAAGAACTTGACTACTCCTATTTAACACAAAGTCCTGCCCCTATCATGACCCTACCTAATCTTCTGTACTATTGCATTCCCACTATCCTTTCCACAAATATTTCACTCCTCCATTTCTTATTTTTTATGTTAACACACAGTTTACTAAATTGTAGACCCACAAGCTAGGCTATGGCATCACATGTAAATATGTACATATTAAGCTCTACTGTAAATATCTTTTCTGTATTAAAATTATATCTCTGTATTATAATCTCTTTTTGCTGTATTATACAATAAGATTTTTTTTTGTACTCACAAATATTTTTGCATGTTTATGCTACCACATTTGCCTGTATAATTATGGAGCTTTTCTCCTCGGGTCTCCATTGAAAATGGGCTACTGGCTCAGTTGGACCAACTCAGTTAACAAATGTCAAATAAATAAAATAAATAAATAATCTTGGTTATTGTTAATGTATTTGTTCATTTATGTCACTGATTTCAATCAGCGACTACAAGGCTTGACTTAGTCATCCTGTCCGTAAGCTTCATTGTGTTTTCTTCCAGGGTCTTGGCAATTGATTTTTTAGTTACTTTCTGACCTGTTGGCAGTTGTTGGTGACTTATTTGTTCATTTATATTATTGCATGCAAATATATGATTATATGCAATAGAGCAAGAGGCTCTAGTTGGTGGTTACATCGTGAATGTGAGTGCATGTGTTTGTGTGTGTGCATGTGTGTGCGTGTGTGTGTGTGTGTGTGTGTGTGTGTATGTGCATGCTCGTGTGTGTGTGTGTGTGTGTGTGTGTGTGTGTGTATGTGTGTGTGCATGTGTATCCCACATCTCACAATAGTTATGGTGTAAAAGAAGGAAGTGATTTCAGTAAACAGGGTCTTCATATGAGTCATGTTATTTTAGGACAATCCTTGGGTTCCTTGTTTTGTTGATTGTAGAAAGTGTGCTTATTTGTCTGTGAATAAACTGCATGGCATGCAGTCAATGACTTTAATGTTAAAATATTAACTATGAAATTTGTTTTTTTCATTTAATTTGCCTTTTGCATGCACAACGGCATGAAGAATTTGATACAATGCAAATAAGTTGTCTATGAACTGTTAATGCACTGTTTCTGTAGTGTGGCTTATGATTCCCACAGCCTTTGTTTGCCTAGTATAAGTCTGACCAAGTCATTTCACTGGACAATGCTCCTAGGCTGTCACTGAGAGGAGACATTTGTGTCCAGTAGGCCATCCCAAACTGTTTGCACATTTATTACATATTTGACTTCTGAATTCTTGCACCCTTCAGATAAGCATAATTAATGCTTCACTGTATACCATTTAACCATGAATCCCTGCACATCTGGTGTAGTTTTAACAGATTACTAGATCTATTTTTAGTAAGTGTGAACTTTTAAGGAAGAGAAGGGAACTGTTGCTAATGTTATCTGTTTTCAATATGTTTTGTTTTGTTTATCAAATGGCTGTCAGTGTTTTTGCTGTAAAGCTTTTAATAAAAGTTAAAAATTAATTCCAAATCTCTGTGATCATTGTAAATGTAAATAAAAAAATAGTATGCTCACTGACCGTTTTATGGTAACTAGGAAGAGATAGCCAGTAATGGGATATTGGTATGGTTGTTGCAGGAGGGAAGTCTGGTCCATTACTTTTCCTACAGTCCAATTTATCCAAACTCTGGCTCTGCTCTTATTGTTCAGAAACTGAAATCAGACATAGCATTCAAATGTGTCCTTCCACAAGTAAAAATCCAAATTAACAACTAAGGACTGACACGACCACTCAATATAAATTTTAAAACCCACAAAGCTTTCAAGCAAAACTGCTCTTCATCAGTGTAAGTAATTTTTACAAATACAATGTACTCTAATAAATACCCTAAACAATTATTCAACAACCACACAGAATTAGAAAGACTGCACCCCCCCCAAACTTATATATACCAAGTCTGAAATCACCATATCTTGGAGAAAAGGGAATATTCTGAGAAAAGGAATATCGGACTTAGTATATGTAAGTCTGTTCTTTCAGTCACTCAGTCTCCATATTTTAGAACTCACTTTAGCGAGTTCCGATATTTGAAATGGTTACGTACTCAAAGTCACACAATAGACAAGTGGAGGTAGAAAGAAACAAACCCTGTTTCTTTGACTATAGGAAGCAGTTCAAAAATATTATAGCCTTAATCCTCTGTATTAACTTTCAGACCTTCACTTGTGTCTTCATTTTCTGATCAATCACTGAGGGTTAAAAATCACTAAGGTTTATAATCAGCCAGTAATGGCAATTATTAGATTTTCATAGTTTTCATTGTTCAAATGCTCAGAAATGCACATTGATGTGAAGCCTGTTGATTTGTTAACTTTTCAAGTGAATTACACTAGTATGTATCTTATCTGTCTCTGATTTTGCAGAATATCACTGATTTTGCCTAATATTTATTTTCTGCTCTTCGATAATTTCTTTTTTTCTGGTATATCTCTGAGGATTGTTATTAGTCAATAATGCCAGTCATTACAGTTTTATAGTTTTTATTGTTCAGAGAATGCACGTGCATTCAACACTTCATATTTTTTTTACATTTCAAAGTGACTTGGAGTTGTCTGACTCTTTCAAATTCTCCCTATAGCCCAAGGTACAGGGTTTGAATTCTTTCACCTTCATTTGCCAGTGCTGAGACTTTGTGCAAGCCAGTTAACCAGTCAGTGCTCTGAAGCCATCCCCAATAAGGGATACTTAGCTCATTGGGTTTACCTGGTTAACAAATACATACAACATTGTTTAAATTGTGTCCCTTTTTGTCCCCCATTGTTTTGGCTTTGTCCAGAATTCTTGACCAAAGAAATTGAGAGGTATTTGGGTCTGTTCCTTGTAAAATGTGTGGCTTCTGGCAAACTGTTGCAGATTACTGTCACTAAATAATGACAGGAATGTCAGTTTCAGAAAATGCTTGGTAATGGAACATTTATTATTATATCAGTTTTTGAAGTATATAACAGAAACTTTTAAAAGCTGTTCCTGATTTCATACCTTGTTATTGATTCTTAAGCTAAGAAGTTGAGAGGGCAGAGGGGAGTTGCCAATGTTTACCCCAAAGGGTACAAGGCAGAGCAAATAATTTAGAACAGAGTACTATCCCATCACAAGTCACACATGTATACACATACTCACACAGCTGAGATACATGTCTGGGCCTTTGTTTATGAATTTATTCATTCACTTGATCACAAGCAAATATTTAAGTCATACAAGTGATTGTGAAAGTGATATGTGTGTTTGTGTGCTCATGCATTCATGTGGGTAAAATATTAATGTATTAACAATGTAGTGCATATGATGAAGTAATAATGAAATGTGGAGAAAAACTAAAGTGGTTTGTCACTGAGAATTTTTAACTAGAAATGCTAACAGAGAATTTGACATTAATTTGCTTGGGCGGACAGGGTCTAGAACCTTTTTCAACTAACTGTCAAGTATATAATGGTTGAAGAGCTGGGTGTGTGGTAAACCACAGTACATTAAAACTGCTGTGTAACTTGTAAAAGGAAAATGCATTACAACCAAGTGACTATTCTGGCAAGCAAATATCAAAAAACTTTTTGTAAGTATAATGTCCACAGTTTAGTTGTTCATAAATTTGTCACATTTTAACCATTTGTTCCACATTGAGCAAGATAGTACAATAGTGTAAATTTCTAAGTTGAAAGGTTGACTATGGCTGTAGTTACTTTAATTTTTTCATTTGTTGATGTTATGGATGGTATGATATTCATGATGTTGCAAGCCTGCTCTTATCTGTGTTGCTGGATTGCTTGATGCTGATTGCAGTTGATTATGTATGTGTGTTTATTTTTTATTTTATTTTTTTTTTTGGGGTGTGTCTGGCTTTCTCATCTGGTGTTTTAGACTTTTGTAATTTGAGTTGGTTCTCCTGAGGTTTTCTAATGGTTGAAGACCTGAGTATGTCATAAAACAAGTATAAAATAACATTTTAACAATGCTATGTTGCCCAATGTATTCCACCTTATGAGAGGTAGTATAGTGCACCATATTCTGTAGATAGACATTTGACAATGCCACCAATTTCATTAATTGTTTTACTTGTTGGTACTATGGATGTTATGGTAAAGTCAAACCATAAACTATCTGAAAATGAAGGAGCCTCAGTTTAAGAATTTAAGGATATGTAGTTTTAATTTTTAATGTCTTCTGTTGTGACTTGGTCATAGACAATTACAGACAGTTATATTTAGAAAAATCATAACTGCATCATTTAAAATCCTGCACATGCAAAAATATTCAAATTCTGGAATTATTTATTGCAATTAGGCATTTCCTTTTGAGTGCTACTCATGCCTCTCAGCTGTACCAATTTTTGCAGAATGCTCCTGATTTTGTTTCATAAGCTTGTCCTGTCCCACAAAGTATATTTGACTTTCTGGTAACTTACTTATAATTACAGTCAGTCACTAAAGCCACTTATTAGAATTCTATACTTCTTATTGTTGACAGAATGCATACTGATGCAAAACATGCTGTTGCATTAACTTTTGAAGTGCATTAGAGTAATATTTTAAAATGGCTCTTTTAGTATCCCCTCATCATTTCTGACTTTATCCAGAATTCCTGACCAAATAGGTTGAGATGTGTGGTGAAACCCCAAAGAATTCAGATTTAAATTATTTCTATTGGCATTATTTTAACAAACCATAATATAATACTATGTGGTTCATGCTGTTGCATTTGCTTGGTACAGTTTTTATCTTTATCAGTGCTCTTTTCCACAGATAAGGCTATAAAACCAACATATATTTATTTGTAATGTCACTAGCTCAGTAGGTCACATAGTTGACTTTGGTGTAGAAAGTAGTTAGTTCTCTTCCAGTGTCAGATGTATGGATTCATTTCTCCAATACTGACACCCTACTGCATGGATGAGATGTTACAGTAGCTAAGGTATATGTAAAAGAGCCAAGCATTTACCAAAAAAAAGGTACAAAACTCCCCTCCTTCCTTCATGTCCTGGCAAAATATTCCCTATTCAGTATGAATAACATCTTGAGTCTTCCCTGAGAAACCATTGGCCTAGTGGAGCTAACCAGACAATAAAAAGTGTATAAAAAATTATAGTTGCTAGTATAACTCAGTTATTTTATTATATCTTTGTACTCTGATGAGTTTAACACACTGGCATCATTAAATGGTTATGGCTATTATATCCCAATGGACCTAATTCTGTAAGTTTATCTTGAAGTTTTTTTCCCCAGAATTCATTTAAGCCCCACCCCTTGATATGAGTCATGCTAGACATAAAGAAATCATTTTTACTTCCATGTAAATGGAATGCTACTATTGTGAATCACACACATCTTGCACAGCTTCAGGGACCTATTTTCATTTTCACTTTTTTGCTTGAGTTACTCAGATTTTTATTCTCATAGTAACTTTTATCCTTTTAACAGTAGTTGTAAATAAACTAGCTGAACTGAATTTTTTTAAGGTTTCTAATTTGCAGTCCAAATGCTCAAATACCCTCTACCACATTCTTACTGAACTGTCAAAACTATTATTCTAACCCAGGAGCTGTTAAGTTACCACTCATTTCTACCATAGCTCTCAACCTTCCATCTCTAAAATGAGGAACACTAGCCCTCATAATGTGGAGCAAATGGGGAAAATGTGGAACACATACTAGTGGCCTACTAACAACTTCAACTAGGAAGGTCATAGGATGGTTAAAGTATGCTGGTTTTACTTATAAAGAATATATTTTAATGAATTAATATGATTCATTTCTATTTACAATGAATTTCACTAAAAAATCCTAACACTGAATGTGTGACAGAGTCTTTCAGTGTGGAACTTCTGAGGAACTTCGAGGAACACAAACTTTTTAAGACCCCAAATGAGGTTATGTTCCTCGTAATGAGGTACTTTTGAGGGGTATGATTTCTGCTTTAAATTACTTTTAATAGACATTTAATCTACTTTGACTTTAAAGAGTCTGCAGTGGGAAGCTATGTGTTTTATCTTGAATGTTGGCAAAATCTGCAATTTGTTTAAACACTATATTACTTACAATGCAGCACAGAACACTGTAAGTTCTACTTTCTGTTCTTGAATGTGGGCTAATGAGATTTTTTTTTCTTTCTGTTGGGGCACAAATGTATTTGTTCATGACACTTTCCCAGCTCTGTTGTATTAGTAGCTACACTGGGGCACAAATGTTTTTTTGTTTATGACACCTTCCCAGCTCTGTTGTATTAGCAGCTACACCATTGACTTGTTACACTGTAGCATACCAACATTTCACCCAAACCATAATCATTGAGCATGACAAATTAGTAGATTTTCTGAGTTGTAAACATTGCCAGGATTTGTAAGATTATGTCAGTCTTTGTTTTCATAAGGGAAATGGTCTTTCATTTTTGACAGCAGATTATGGGTGGAATTTTACCATGTGTCATATACTGTATACTTTATTTAGTATGGTGTTTTTTTCCACATGTCCTATGTGCCCCACCAGCTAGCTATAGTGTTCCTATTGTGCCCCGGCAGAAAAACGGAACTTGGGGCTGCCACTGCACAAACGTCCTTGAAGAAATTTATGATTGACTAATGAAAAGGTGTAAGGCACTACAATACAAACATATTCATAATGACAAAAGTAGTTGTATGTATACACTAGAAACAAGAACTGGTGGTTCAACAAAAAGTGATACGGTTCATAGTCACCAATTTTGCATGGACTGAGGATATAAAAGTAATAGTGTACAGATAGGAAGAATAAGCAAGCACTGCAAACATTATTTATTAAGCATGAAATGCTGTTTAAAATGTCTTTAAAGGAAAATAAAAGTCGATACAGTGGTGACTGGAGATTCAAAGTACTAATGAAACAACAAATCCAATGCCAAAAAAGACACAGCACAAGTTTATTGCAACAAGCAAAGCTTTCAGGTTAACCACCCTTCTTCCTTGTTAATACTTTTCAGTGTTAATATTTACTTTACATAAGAACAAGTAAAATCGTGTGATCACAGTCAACGAATCTCAAGATTCATGTAATTAAATATAATACATTCCTAACATAAAAATCAAGTTTTACATAAGCATATTTAAAAAGCATTTTTATATAAAAATATTTTATATAAAAATATTTACATAGTGTAAACTTCTATATATATATATATATATATATATATATATATATATATTTATATTTTATTTTTATTATTATCACTGCATTTGTAGCTGTTTCCTAATCAGCACAGGTTTAATACTAACAGTATTATTCAAGCCAGGTTTAAAATCTGCCTGTAACCTAACTTTCCATTCATACTCCTTATTTTCCAGTATATTATTTATATCACCACCTCTGGCTTGTTTATACTACTTCCATGAGCCTAAATCTAAAATAGTGCTCAGGACCAGTGTCCATAATATGCTTACTTAATGCATTAATTTGAAATTTTCTACGTATGTCTGACTTATGTTCAGCAATTCATTCTTTTAGTTTCCTGGTAGTTTTACCCACATAGAATGACAAACATTTAACACAGGTACTCAGATATACAACATGTGTGGTATTACAAGTAGCTGAATGGTGAAAAGTGTATTCTTTATTCATTGCTGGATGAACACATACATTATTATTTATTAATATATCACTGCAGCAACTACAGTTCATACATTGAACTGTGCCAGATTTATTTACGACAGGGACCTTATCAATAGGTCTAAAATCCTTCTGACATACCCTTCTCTTTATATTATTAAGGTTTCTATAGGAAAAACTGGGTTTATCATCCAGAATCTTTTGCAATCATGGCACTGCTAGCAGTATACTCAAATTCTTTTGTATTATTTTCCTTACCTCACTAGTTCTCACATTAAATGTGGTAACATATCTTATCTTATTAACTTTTTTGTCCAGCATTTTACTAGTCTATTCATCTGCCAAAAATGTGGGTTTACTAATGCTTGACCTATTAACAAGAACCTCTTTACAGATTCTCTCTATGGTCATCAGATCATATCCATTATCATAGAACTCCATGGCTATTTCCCTCATTTGTTCCTCACATTTTTTATCATCAGTGTTCAACTTTTCTTCAGTCCCATCCAATGATTTGTTGATGACTGTTTTTTGCTTTGAGATATGACTGAAGAAAAGTTGAATGATTATGTTATGTATTTGAATTGTACTGTGAGCTTTATAAAATTTAAGAATACAATTTCATATAATAAAATAGTGTTCTTAGATGTAGAACTCGAGAAGAAGAGTGACCTAATAGAGACCAGTGTCCATAAAAAAGATGTACATATGAATTATTATGTTCATAGATAAAGTATGCATGCACCTCAAATTTTCAGTGGTATAATGAAAGCACAACTAACTAGGGTCAGTAAGTTGAACACTGATGATAGAAAATGTGAGGAACAAATGAGGGAATAAGGATTTGGTTCTGATGTCTGCGTGGAATAATTCTCCCATCAAGATAAAGGACAAACTTGTTTGTTTTGATAATGACTATGCTTCTTCTGTCATATCTACAAGGAAAGAATGTGTTCCCTTGATAAAATCTCTTAAAAAAGTTAATATCAAAGCACAAATTATCTTTCCCTCCTGGATAAAAATATTTTTACCAGACGGTGAGAAGATCTTTATCTCTTTGTCAGAGGCTTTGGACTTTACTCACAAGAAAAAAATACTAACTGATATAGAGGACATGGAATGGTCTACACAGAGTCTGAAAATACATGCAACTAAGAACACTTGAACTGTCAAAGAAAGTGCAAATAAAAAATTAAAAGACAAATAGGATTGTTATCAAATAATACTAAATACTATCTTGCAGAACTCTTTACTTCATGTTTTATTGGAATATATACACAAAGCAAAGGTAAAGTGTCTTTATTTTACATAATATGTTATTGGAAAACATATACAAAACAAAGGTCTTTATTTTGCATAGGCATAGGCATGTATCTATGTATGTATACATGTATGTATGTGTGTATGTGAATGTATGTATATATATATATATATATATATATATATATATATATATATATATATGTGTGTGTGTGTGTGCGTGTATATATAAATATATATATATATATATATATATATATATATATATATATATATATATGTGTGTGTGTGTGTGTGTGTGTGTGTGTGTGTGTGTGTGTGTGTGTATTGTATGTACATTATGTGTGTGTGTGTGTGTGTGTGTGTGTGTGTGTGTGTGTGTGTGTGTGTGTGTGTATATATATATGTATATATATATATATATATATATATATATATATACTTTTTTTTTCTTCTTTCATACCATATGTTTACTATAACCAGGGTGCAGTTAACTTCATTATATATTCATTTGGGAAACAAAAGTCATGCTATCTCACTATTAATTCATGATTTCCAAAGTAAAGCATTCATGTATGTTAGTAGTGGGGGTAACACTTTAGAGTTTACTGTTTAGTCTATTATTATTACACTGTATGGAATCCCCACAACAAAAGTGCCCTTAGGAGATGGTTTACTTAAGATTGTTTTGTTTCCTCTTGACATTTTTGAAAGATGTTCATATCATGATTAATATATATGTCTTTACTTAAAATCTGCATTTCTTAGTGCAATATATTAACATTCAGTGCTTTACATTAACTAAATGCTCTAATTTTAATCTTAACCTAATTTAGTTTAAGGGATTATTGATTTATGGGGAAAAGTTTACTTTCCCAACATTTTTAGAGAAGGGCTATTCATGTTTTTTTTTCACTGTGGAGGCTGCTAGTGCACTTTTTATGTTTCTTTAGAATGGAGACAACTTAGTTGTTTGAAATTCCCACCAAAAATGCCTTTTCTAAGCCTCGGTGACTGTTTCTTCACATGCACAAGCATTATTTTACTAGTCTAATGAGGGAAATTGCATTTTAATACTTCTGTATGTCTGTTGCTTTGAAACACTGATATATATAGGATTGAGTCTCCTTTTCCTTCTGTTGTTTCTTGCTTAAGCAACTTTAATCTATATTAGGTATTCTCATTGATGCAGATTTAAAGCAATATAATCAGACTTAGTTGCAATGATAGTTATGATATTATGATTCAAATCTTTGTATGACCACATACACTGTAGGAATGGATTGTTAAAATGTTCTAGGTCACTCTATTCTGTTCAATTAGTATTAATAGACCAACATATGCCCCCCCCTTTTTTTCTTTCTGTATTGCTATAGTTATAAACGCAAGAGACTGTAATACAAGTATAAAATATATAGGTATTAGAAGCTTATGCCAATAAAGCAACTAGGTTAATTGGTGAAACTGACTCCTTATTTTCCAGTACCTAGTAGTGGTTTACACAATATTACATACAAATCCACTGTAACTGCCTGATGGACTTTGTATGTTCATATTTGTTTGAGTTGCCTTAGAAATGCTTTACTGTTTGTATATACTACATTTAAAGCAGAAGCTATTTATGTATGTTTTGGTGTGTGAGATGGTGTTAAAGGGTGGTTTAGTTAATTTATTAACTAAACCTGGAACTTTAGGTTCCATGTATGCATGTTTTCTTAGTTATTGGTTTCAGAATTTGTTTCTAAAGATTTTTGACTCATCCATGATACATAACTTCATGAATTACTTCAAGTCATTATACTTGGAAGGTATTGTTGATGCTCTAAATATAACTTTAACAAATGATGATATATAAATGCTTATCATTAAATATTAATGGCTTAAATAACAATGTCAAAAGAGCTGGTTTAATTAAATTCATTAAAATGCACAGAGCTCAGATAATCTTCTTGCAGGAAACCCACTTGCTGGAGGAGGATTTGCAAAAGTTGTCATTTAATGGTTTTACAGTTCTCACGGATTCCTGCTTTAGAGCCAAAAGGAGAGGTACTCTTATACTATGGAATAATATTTATACACTACCTAAAATTTTAAACACCTTTTCAGATAAAGATGGAATGTTAAGCTTAGTAGTGCTAGAAGTTAATAAGAAATGCTTCACATTGGTAAACTTGTATTGGATTCCTGGTCTAGGAACTAAATATGTGAAGAAATACTTGGATCTCATTACTTTATATGCAAAGGGAGAAATTATTCTGGCGGGAGATTTCAATTGCTTGTTATCAGATGAAGACACCTCTAAAAATAGTAAGGTTAAACTAATGAGACAAGCTAAAAAGGTAAACAGTTTTATAGCCTCAATGAATTTTAGAGGCATACATAATTTAAGAGTTTAAAATTCACTTCAATACACTCATTATTCTTTCCGATTTGGCACACAAACTAATATTGATAAAATGTTTGTGTCTAACACTCTTTACTCTAAAATAAGTGATGTTGCAATACAGTCATGTCCACTCTCTGACCACAATGCCTTTTTGTTCAGCTTGACTGTGAAAAAAGATGATATGATAATTTTTCAAAGAATCCCAGCCTATGTTACTAAGTTAAAAGGTTTTAAGGAGTGGTTATTAAAAGAAATAAATGCATTTATGGAAAACAACAATAATGGTGAAGTAACAGATATCATACTCTGGGATGCATTAAAAGTTCACATCTTTAGTGGAGTTAAAGCTTGGTATTTTCAAAGGAGAAAGGAATGGGACAAGGAACTTTCTGATTTACAAGCCAAAATAGATAAGTTGAAACTAAATTTAAAATCAAATGGTAATGCAGTACTTACTGAAATTTCTAAGCTAAACCACAAATATTTAGAAATATTGAATCATAAGGTTGCTATAAGCTTAGAAAAGATTAAACTACAGTCCTATTCAGTAAACCCCAGACATTTACATAAACTAGCTATCAGAGCCAAACAAATTAATAAACAAAATCACATTAATGAAATTAAATACAAGAATAATAACACAGTAAAAAGAACAACTGATTTAGGAGGTATATTAGAAGCCTTTAGAAATCATTATCGGTCAATCAATGACATGCAATCACCACTAGATTCAGATGATGTAATAGATACATTTCTATAAGAAAATATCAAGACTAAGCTATCAAAACAACAAAATAGTACCCTAAATAAACAAATAACCTTAGCAGATGTGAAAGAACAAGTTAAAATCTGAAGGATAATAAAGCCCCAAGGTTAGATGGGATAAGTCCAGAAATATATAAAATTATTCCAGAGCACACAATAAAGTTATTATTAAACACATTCTCCATGGTTAAACAAGGATTAATTTTCACTCCCTCATGGAAGTACTCAATAATTTCCCCATTCTGAAACAAGGTAAGGACCCCCAACTATGTGCATCCTATAGACCCATATCATTGTTAAATATTGATTATAAAATGTTCATGTCTGTCCTGGCCAAAAGACTAAAGAATATATTACCCAATCAAATACACTTTGATCAAACTGGCTTTATCTTACATAGAAAAGTACACAACAATATTATTAAGCTACTATTTCTAATAGACGTTGCAAACAAAACCAATAAATAATTAACTATTATTAGTCTGGATATTGATAAGGTGTTTGATTCCCTTAGTTGGTAATACTTACAAAAATCTTTAAAGAATTTAACTTTACTTCAGATTTCACTAAAATGATATTAAATATTTATAGTGATTCTAAAGTATTTGTTAAGATTGGTTCATGTCTATCATCCCCAGTAAAACTTCCTAAGGGAACTAGACAAAGTTGCCCTCTATCCCCATTATGTTTCGCTTTATCAGTGGAACCTTTTGCTTCATTTATTAGAAATAACCCAAATATCAAAGGATTTCAAGTTAATGAGGGAGACTGTCCAAAATTTCAGCTTTTTTCTGATGATATTCTGTTAACATTCAATGACATAGAAGTTTCTATACAACATATCATGAATGCCATAACTTGATTTGGAAAAATCTCAGGGCTCAATTTTAACCAAAATAAAACCAAAACACTTTTAATCAATAAGAACATAAATAACAACTTGCAAAAATACAACACATTTAACTGGGAAAACAATAAGATAGATTATCTAAGAATAAGTATTAAGAATAAATGGAATGAAACTATTAAATTTAACTTCACTAAACTGATAGTTATAATCAGTGACTTGACTAAAAAGTGGAACAAAATGTTTTTCACTATGGGAGACAGACTTACATTAATAAAAATGATTATTTTGCCCAATGTTTTATTTTACATACAATCATTGATTTTACCTCCTCCTAAGAAATTCTTTAAACAAATAGATTCCCTACTACTAACTTTTCTATGGTTCCCAAAGAAACCAAGAATAGCCTATATATAGCATGTTAGAGTCTGGGACAGTAATGGGATTGGCTTTCCCAACATAGAATTATATTCCATATCTGTTATTATTAACATAATACTACACTGGATTTCATCCATATACACCTCTAGCTGGAAACAGCTACATGAAATACATATAACTTCCTCTGAGAACTCAGAAACCCAGTTTAAGGAAACCTTTGGAATTGTCAAAATATTTTGGATACTCCATGAATATTGCTTGTATAATAAGAAATTTAGCCACTCCTCACATGGTATAAACCAAATATTTTATATTGTCAAAAATATAATTAACAACAATTATAGTCTAAAGAACACCTTTTTCACTACATTTCCCATAGCTTATACACCAGATTGCCTAGATACCTTAAATATCAATAAGATGAGGAATCTTAAAGAGAATAATCTAAAGTTTTGGCACCAGTTTATAGACAATAAGAACATCCAACCAATTAACTTTCTCTTAGCCAGATATAATGTCTGTCAAGATAATTGGCTCTGTATTCAATCTTTAAGACAGTTTGTTGAAAATAAAGTGAGTGTCAATAAATCTGGAAACTGATATTATACCAAGATTGATATAACTATTAATATGGTGCAGTTCGATGAATACTGAACATAAATTAAGCATATCACCTGCACATAAAATCCTAAGAGAAGACTTGATTACTTTTGACCAAGCTTTTTGGAATTACTCCATAAAGATTAATGGTGAACCTTTATCTAACGATAATAAGAAACAGTTATTAAATTCAATAAAAAACACTTCATCATCTTTATATTGGAGACTATATACCTGGAGATTTATTTATAGAAGCTTTTACACTCTACACAGAATTGACCTTATAACCAAGAGTAATGAAAGCAAATGCTGGAGGTATGGTGATATTCTTTAAGCCAACTGGGTTCATATGTTCATCGAATGTAGAACTCTCACACAATACTGGAGTGATTTTAGACATTTCGCAAAAGCCCTGTGGTCTGACAACTGTCAAATTATGAGCTCTTTGATATTATTCAATGTCCCTACCCCAAGTGTAATTCCTAGACATCAGTTACCTGTTCTTTGGTTAATTTTAGCTATTGCTCAAAAAATAATTACATTGAACTGGAAAAATAAGCAAGATCTTATGTTTACTGAGTTTATTTCAATAGCAAAATCTGTATGTAAAAAAGAAATACAAATCACTTATCAGAGATCATCAAATGTAACACACAAAAGACTAGCTTGCCAAAAATTGGAGAGATTGTTAGATAAATATTGATTACCTTTCTTGGATAAAACAGATGTTTATCATGGATGTTTGTATATAGTGTAAATAATTTTTATGTTTTATATTGTTTATTTTTAATACCTTATGTCCATGTTTATTAACAAAATTTAATAAAAATGTTTTTGGAAAAAAAAGAAGTTCTATTTGGAAGACTGCAACCCCCTCATTACTTTATGCCAAAACATTGAAATGGAGAAAGGTGGACAGATGCTGAAGTAAATTAATATAAAAATGAATATGTTCTGGTCATATAATTTTTTTCTGACTGAATGTCATCCATTTTAGGTGCCTTGGGTAATGTACTAATTGATTGGCGAAACAAAGAGTTCTAGAAAATGTTGCATTCTATTATATACACAGCTTAAGTAGCTGGATAGTGATTTGGCCAAGTTACTGGCAATAATACTGCAGTAGAGTAACTTTAGGATTACTATGCAAGACAGAATAATTCTTGTATCTGTTTTAAGAAATTGTTTTATTCTATACAAGCTTCTGAGTCCTGCAGTTTTTTAATTTAATAATATTTGTACATGCTCCACAAAGGACAATTCACTGTCCATCAGCATGGCTAAATATTTTCACATGCCTACTTGTTTGATTATCCATAATTTGCTTGCATTGAGGATTATATAATGAAATGCATCTCAATAAGGTGGAATTATCTGCATATTGAATTAGCTGTATATAGCTGGAGGTCTATGGGAATAATTACAATCTGCCAATTAGCAAGACTGAAAATTTTTGCTCATGACTATTAGCACCCAATTATCATGATTTTAAATGTTGCACCAAGCTGTCAGACCTGAAGGCAACCATTTCAAGTGTTGGAACCCACCAGCATGAGTGCTGAAATATGGAGAGTGAATGGCCAAAAAATTAAACTTACATATACTGTCTGAGATGCCAATTTCTGATAATATTCCATTTTCTCCAAGGTATGGACATCTTGGATTTGGTATATATGAGTTTGGGGGGTGTAAGAGGTGCAGGGGGCTTGCTCCCACTGCAAAAAGAAATTTAAAGGAAAACAGCAATTTTCGAAATTCAGTCCTCTGTGATTTTGTTTTTTCTTTTTCGCTTGTCAGCACTCAAAATTTCGAGTGCTGACATTTCAATAGGGAGCCGACCTGACTGCACTAGTGTTCCCTAAATTGGACTATGTATCGTGGCTGCACATCCATCTCCCAGCATATGCATGCACAGCCACACACAAACACACACACACACACACACACACACACACACACACACACACACACACACACACACACACACACACACACACACACACACACACATATATCCATGCAGCCCAAACAACCTTCTCCAGATATACTGAGATCTACTGTACTCGCTCACAAAACCCATATGAACACTCCCCCCCACACACACACACACACACGCTCGCATGCACACATGCACACACACACACACACACACACACACTGAGATAGCTTCAATATACTTATCTCCCACAGGGTGACCACCCAGACATTCCTACCCATATGTGTATAGAGCATACAAGTGCACACACGCACACTTACACACACTCACGCACACAGATGGATGGCTTTTTGCTACCCGCTTGTAGTTGCAGTACATACCATGGCCATTCTTTTGGAATGATTAAGTGCAAGCTGTTCAAAGATGGTGTACACAAGCAAGAAAAATGACTCAATAAAGTGATTATTTGCATTTCACTATATCTTAGTTCAGTGCTGGTCAGACTTCCAGGTGAAAGTGCATTTCTAATTAGCATTAGCCATACCTGCAGACTGCTGCATTTACATATGGCATCACCATTGAGGCCACTGTGCTATGGCTATGGCTGCTCTCCACATCAAACTGCCAGTTGAACAGTAGTCTCTGATTTACTCAGGCTTACCACACTGTGGGGGGGGAGGGTCCAGATGGACAGATGATAAAATCAGCTAGAATAGGAGGGTAGTAATGCTGGAGTTTAATTCATCCTCAAGTTTTGGTGAGTACCTTCATGAGCTGGACCCTGCTTTTACAAAATCTCACCAAGACACTAACATATAGACTGCATTTTATATAGCATATATCATGGACAGAAATAGGTTAAAAAATAAGAAAAGACAGATGTCTGCATATATCTCAGGATAAAAAAATGCCCAATCCTGGTAGGTACACTGGTGCCAGGACTGGAAAAAAAGTGTAGAATCCTCAAGACACGGAAACATTTCTACATACAATAGGTTTAGGCCAGGCTCAGAGGGAGGATGGCCCCCATGTTTTAGAAGGAAGTGGTACTCCACAAAAACACAAAAACTGACAGGCCAAAAAAAAAAAAAAAGAGCCATAAAGATGACAGTGTGCACTGTTGAGGCTAAGAAAGAAATGATGTATTGCTATTATTATGCAAGAAGCCTATAATTTACAGATGGAAAATATTCAAAAAAGATTGAGAGAGAAATTAGAGGAAAGAAAACTAAGTGCACAAGAATAAATGTCAAAACTTCAAATGCAAATGTGTGTTCATTAACCAAACAGATTCATGTTATATAGATCAAGAAATCTTAGGACATTGACTGAGGAAGGCAACAATATAAACAACAAAACCTGGAGATTTTTTAAAGGCAGAAAAAGAAACATGGACATGGAAAATAAAGAAAGAGAGGTCTGATATGGTATAATATTTATGCAAAGGAGAAAATCAAACTAATCAGTACAAAAAAGCAGCTCCAAAGATATTTGAAGAGAAATACAGACAAAGGCACCCTTTACAGGGCAAATTTCACAATGCAAAAAATAAGATCACAAAGAGAGAATGTAGAACAGAAGATTAGTAAAGTATAAGTAAAACAAACAGAAGCTGAAGTTATGGAATACCTTTGAAGTGAAGGATTTGGTGTAGAAAGTCTGACAGGTTATGTCTCAGGGTGATGGAACAATGAGTCTGCAAAGTAAGGAGAAACAGGTGGAGACATCTGAAGAAAAAGGGTTCAGACACCTATACAGTAGGGTTACCAACTGTCCCACTTTGCGAGGGACAGTCCCTCTTTGGGCAATTCTGTCCTGCAAAAAAATTGTAAAAATGGCAAATGTCCTGGAATTTTAGGACAAAATTACTTCCTACAGTTTATGTAATAGTTGCATAAAACATTATTCTGTATCTGAACCACCTAAATGTTATAAGAAACAGAATAAGCAAATAAAACATTACAAGAATAAGCCTTTATCTAGGCAAAAATGTTCTGTTCTTTGTACTGGCCGGGGGTATGTTTTGACCTGCAAAATTTGATGTTTGTACCACAAATGTCCCACTTTAGGCATTTGAAAAGGTAGCAACCCTACTATACAGTGAGACATTTCCCTGTGATACATTTGGATGGGGACACATGGCTGAAGTGACATTCGGCCGCAGATAAATATGGCTTTTGTGAACTCCTTGTGGGCAAAGAGAAGGGAATACTGCCATGCCCACAGCTTAAATTATCAAGTATATGGGGGCAGAAGAAGTAATTAGTGTTGTGCTCAGTGTACAGTGCATGCTTATCTAACTACAACACATAGAAATGTGTTACATCATGGAGGAAATCCTTTCATTGTCATATATATTTTCTTATTTGATTAAGAATTTATACTGAAGCTCAGTAAGAGGCAATACTCACCAGACTGAGTCAGTTCACTGACATAACAGTGAAATGATGTGGCAGTTATAGAAGTCTGATTAGCCTACAAGTGACAGGAAATTGAACTGGCTCACCAACTAAGTGAAATAATTTTATGATATTTTTAAAAAACTAAAATGAAAATGAGTCAATTTTTCCAGACAGAAAACTATAATTCAAAAATATTTTAATCATTATTCCCTCAGAAACAGTCAACATTTTACTCCTCTAGAATTCAACATTATTACTATTAATGTTATACAGAGTAACAAAAAGGTTTCCACATGACATTTCATGCACTCTTCTGAGCCTAGCATTACTATGTAATAGTTTATTAGGCAACACAATACCACACACAGGTAGAAAAATAATAAACTGGGTCAAGACTGGAAAAATTATACTATATGCCATCAATAACACCTGCCAGCTGCCTCAGATGTTACCACTGATCACATAATCTGACTACTACTGCTGCAGTTCAGTTCCAGTATGACAGTAATCAGCACTGACAAATACTTGTTTTACATCTCCTTTCAGTTCTCCACATTAACCTGCTTAAGTAGCTATTAAATAAAATGTAAGCATTTTGTTGTTGTAGGCAGTACGATTAGCATCAAATCTGACTGCTTTTAATATAAAGTACATTATTGCTACTCTTCTTATACACCTATGTTTTATAGTCAATTTTATTTCTGGATATACTCCCGATGTCAAAGCATATGGTTTGAAAACAAAACAAAGATTATGATATGTTTTATGCTTTAGTTTCTTTATAACTACACCCATAAAATGATGTCAAGCTAGGTAGTGGCCATAATTTGCATACAAATGCAAAGTATTATGGATAATAAAAAGCACCATACTTATTTAAAGTAACAGCTACTCATTTGCATTGTGGTTTCACTAACAGAGCATCAAATGTGTTATATTTTCAAGAATGGGTGTTCCACCCTTAAAAAATAGCTGACAAATTGTCTTACTAAGAAATAAGACTCCATTATTGCTGTGAATTGCATGGAAAAATGATACCTTATACACTAATGTAAGAAGTAAGGGATTGTGGCTACACTTTCATGGTGTCATGTCAGGCAGAAGTAAGGGATTGTGGCTACACTTTCATGGTGTCATGTCAGGCAGAAGTAAGGGATTGTGGCTACACTTTCATGGTGTCATGTCAGGCATTTTCAGTTTCAAGAAAATTTCCAAGAGGCTTAACATATTAATGAACTTAATTGTGAAAGTAGCAAGATTTGTCTCAAACACCGTGAATTGATCCCACCACTAAGGGCTGGTTATTTACATTTGCTAAGGAAAGTATGATAATGCATAGTCATTGGCAGTGAAATCTGAAAAATGAACTTTTACTGCTGAAACATTAAAATATGTAAAGTTCTACCAGGTCAGTGAATTGCTGCTGTACATCAGTGGTTTTAATAGCTGGTAGGCACTTTGCTAGTTTCTGCACTGTAATGCATTAATGGTTCTACACTTTGTTAGTATTTTATTTATATGTTCCTATGTCTTAGGCTTATGGTATGTAGCTGGTCTTATATGATATTAATCTGTTTATCTGGTGTTAGTCCAGGTTGTGGTTGCAAAGGGCTCTTGGACCAGCTGACTACGGCATTAACAATTAATGAATAAATTACTCAGTCAATCAATCAATCAATTAATCAATCAATCAGTTACTTAAAGTCTATTGGTCATGTTTGCAAGTGTCTTTACTTTAGAATGAATTCAATTTCCTGTTGTACTCCTTCTGAGAAAGTTGCAAGTGATTTTGCAAAAAGTAGAGACTGTAGTACACTGTTTGATTTTTGGAGTGAAACTTCTTATGGGACGATGTGAGATTTTGGAGTGTAATGGAAAAGTGAAATGGAAATGCATAAGTCAAACTCTGCCCTTAAGACTTCTGTACTTCTGCTTCAGCTTTTCAAACACACACACAATGAAGAGTTAGAGTAAGTGAGCGACACACACACACACACACACACACACACACACACACACACACACACACACACACACACACACACACACACACACACACACACACACACACACACGCGCGTGCACACATGCACACACGCACACACGCACACACACACACACGCACACACACTCACTCTGAGTGTGAAGATTGAGAGCAGAAGAGTGAGACTTCATGGTAGGGGCTTGTTGTACATTCTGTTACAGCTGCTGGTTATTGACTAATGCTGCTGGAAGGAGAAGAACATCAGAAGCATCTTCCTTATGCATATCTAAACTGAAATTCCCATGGTACATTAGTGCAGCATCGATATTGGGGGAAAAGATTACGTTAAGAAACCATAAAGTTGAACAAAATGTTAAGCTATACAGGAACAGAAATTGACAGCAATAATGCGGAAATTGAACTAATTAATGTCCGAACCTAGAATGTGGATTTTGGCACCAAAATTTAAAGTTCATAAAAGATACTGTTGTTCAACTGCAGTGTAGCTTCTGGAATCGAATTCCATACCTCATGCCACTGTGGTGCTTGGGTTCAGGCATATGTTGGAAACTCGCTGTGTGCTGTGTCACAATGTGTGGTCAACACTTAAAGTGCCATACATCTGCAGTGGAAATATTTCTGTAGTCAGTGTCTTAGGAAGTGAACTGTTGGTTTGTTCATAGGTTCATAGGTTGGTAGTAGGCTATCGGCCCTAGGGCCTATACAAGCCTAGCCATAACAATTCCCTGGTTACAGACACAATAAAAGGGATCTAAGCACCCAATGAACTTGAAGAAATGAGAAAAGTAAAAAAATTAATAAGTAGACTTTCTCCCTTTCCTTCATGTTTGTGCAATCTTTGAAGTAGTCTATTTACAGACCAGGCGTATGAAGACAGAACCCCATGATTGTTGGGAAGGGGTGTGTGGAGGAACTCAGCTGCACTACAGAAATTATGTTTTGTACTCTCTGCAGTATTGCAGCTTACACTGCTTCATGTTAATGTTTTGGTAATTGTGTTTTATGGCTCACCTTTAGCCTTCTTGCAGAAATGATGGGTTTAGTAGTTTTGTGTTATGGGTGCCATTATTTTGTGCTTGTGTGTTTTAGTTGGTTGAGTTGGAGTTCTTTATATCACAGCTTAGACAGGGACAGTATTAAATTGCAGGTAGCATTTAAGTTTAGCTTGGCCTGCGGACTGTGCAGTAACAAGGGAGCTCCTTTCTTTATTTTAGGGTCATTCTTATCTTTGCATGTCATCTCTCCTGGTTAAAGGCATGATGTAGATTGCACCAGAAATGTACTGTGAAATCTTATCTTATCCATGGGCACAGGCACACGCATACACACATGTCGAGTAAGGTACTTAAAAAGCTTTTTGGTACTCTGATGTTATGAAGATATTCTGTGAGACAGGCAAAGACAAAATTTCATTGATCAGTTTTCCTGGATGAGAAAAAGGAGAAAAAATATGTGTGTGGTCGCCACACGCGTTAGAAGTGAAACTTATGTAATGAAGTGCGAAAATGTACTTATTTGGAAAACCATGTGTATGTTTGTATTTGTGAGTGTGAGTGTGTGTGTGTGTGTGTGTGTGTGTGGGGGGGTTTATTTTTGCACTTGATTACAGAAGTTTCACTTGTAATGCATGTGGCCGCCACACACATATTTTGTTTTATTCACTGTTAACTCAGTTTTTTCTTGTAACCATATTCACGACATGATGTCATGGTAGGTACTGAGCAATAATTTACATAAAGCTACAAAGCATTGTGGGTAATCAAAATAACTTGCCTCCACAGAGGAGCTCCTTCTTATTTACCTTGTGGTTTCAATAGTACTTCAGCATGTGATAGTTTTCAGTGTGAGGTGTTCTGTCTGTAAGAACTAATTGACAACTCATCTTTGTAGTATGTAAGAAACTACTTCTGATACTTTTTGCATTTAAATACAGTAGTTTATACATTAATTTATTTAGTAAGGCACTACAGGTACAGTTTTTAATAATGTCATGGCAGAGATTTTCAGCTCTGAGAAAAATAGTCTGGGGCCATCCTTACCAACAAAATAAAATGCAAAATCCAACTCAATTTTTGCAAAACCAACTGTATAATTTGGTATTATACTGTATATGGTAAGGAGGTGGTAGCCACCACCTAGGATTTGTTACTTATGGTAATCATTTGAAATGTCGGGACCCACTAGAACAAGTCCCAAGATATGGAGACTGAAACTCCTACAGTTCTGAGTTTGATTCCCTCAGTCTGCATGTCTGAACTGTAGATGATGAAGCCACTTAATCAGACAGAGCTGCTGAGTCAGCCTCTAATAGGAGGGATCATTTCTGCTTACTTAGCTTACTCAGTAAACAAATTAATAAAATAATAAGCAAATAACTCTACCTTCTTTCATTTCACTGTTGCCTGTTGAAAAACTGTTGTGATAAATTTGCTGACATTAACAATGAAAAAGCATCACTGAAGCAACTAGGTATGAATAACCCCCTAGCCCTTCCAGAATGCCATAATGTATTAGTGACAGCATAAAGCTAAAGATCAGAAAAGTGAGTTTATGTGTCATTCTTGTGACTGATGCAACAGTTACAAAATTCTGTACTGTACAGCAATGACAGGGCATTTATTTCACTAACAGCCCCCACATTGTGGCACTTCTGTCTTAGGTACAATGACTCAGCAATAACAGTTCTCACTACAGTACAAGGATATATGTTAAATTCACACCTTATCTAGTTTCACATGATCTTGAATTTGTTTTTCTGCATCCTTTTATCTATTAAAAAACTTTGACTATGTCATCACATCTTGTAGATTCTCAAGCTAAATCTGACATTTGTACATATGCACCAACTTTCTATGACTGTTGAAACAGGTAAACTGTGAAAGTAGTTCAGCAATGCTGGTAAACATATTCATGAAGACAGTAACCTAATAAACTCTACATGTTATAAAGCAATCATATTTTTAGAGGAATTCATAAACGTTACTAATGTGTAAGTTGCGGTAATGCTTTGAATTCAGAGTGCCTTAAATGGTGCCGCATGGTGCTGTAGCATGAAGACATGCAAAATCACCTAGTGATGGCTCCATCCCCATGCTGTATGCTAATGAGGCACTAAAGTGGGAGGCATATGCTAATTAGCCATGCATTCTCTCTCCCTTTCTCCCTTGGAATCACCTGCAAGAAGACATCTAAAGACATCTACAAGCCAAATAATTCATGAAATCTTTCAGATGTGTGTGGATCAGCATGGTCAACCCCACCACTTCACTGTAATGAATACGGCCAAAAGCAGTGCTCATCTACTGGCATTTAAGATAGTACAGGGACTGGACATGGGAGGAAACTCTATGGGAATAATACACCTGTGCCATAACGCCATCAACCGGAGTACGGGGGTCAGGGATGGGGGAAACAGTATCATCTAGAGATAATGTACTTCTGCCACAACAGAAACAATAGGGATCAAGGGATGGAGGAGAAACATGACTAGGAGTAATCCAAGTTCTTGTGCCTTAACACACTTAAAATTGGGGACAGGTATAGGGGCTTTAGTGTGTATATGTTTGTGATTGAATGTGTATTTGTGTGTGTGGGACAGTGACTGGAGGAGGTACTATCGTCTACATGATGGGACAGCAACAGTTAACTACAGTGACATGCAGATCAGCAATGTTAACTACTATTCAGAGACATGGAAATTAGCCGATAATGAGGACTTTCCTCATTGCAGCTATCATGTCTCTGAATTACAACATACCATGTTGTGGGGAGCAGGGCCTTTTTAGCATGAGCCATACAGCTCATGTTAGGTTCTTTCATAAATCCCTGGGTTTGTGTCTAAAAACCAATACAATTTCTACAAACTGCCATTTATACTACTGTTTTCTTCATTACTGTGCCTGCCTATAAAAATAAGGAATACTCAAAGTGCTATATAAATGTTGGCTACCTCATTATAAACACTAGTCTCAAATTATCAAAACAATTTACATATACAAATGTCAACATATCATTTTGTTCAATAAATCTGCAAAGAAAAAAATAATAAGTACATTTCAAATCAAGAAAATAGCTTATCAATATTTGAAATGTATTTACAATTATTATTTAAATTGTTTAAGGGGTCAGGGAGTCACTTCAAGAAACTACAAGCACAAAAGTGACCATCCCAGAACAATGTACACTTGTAGACACACTTGTGGAAAGTGTAGTATGTGTAAGTGTACAGTGAATGAATTTACATGTGTAAATGGAAAAACATTTCAATCAAAAGGAGCATACACTTGTAACACAGAAAGAATTATATATGGTTTAAAATGTCCCTGTCAGAAATTCTATGGTGGGGGGAGCAAAAGACAATTTGCATGTAGGCTTAAAGAACATATAAGAGACATTACGAAATATAAATTAACAAGCCCTGTAGCAATTCATTTTAAATAATTTAATAATGATAACCCAGAAGGACTGCAAGCAACTATATTCGATAGGATAGACATTAACTCATGCATGACTGACCAACAAGTTAAAAATTTGTTAAAAAAAGAGACTATGTGAATCTTAAAGTCTGATACTATGAGCCATAGGGGCTTGAATCAGGAATGCACATGGAAAAGTTTTCTGTAAGACAATTATGTGAATTTTAATTGAATGATTGCTTTTTTATGTAATTTAGTAATTAAGTGAGCATATTAGGATGGACTGAAATATGTGTGTGTGTACTCTGTTAAAGGCTTTTTTTAGCCAAGGTGCTAGAGAAATACAGATTTTTGTGGATTTTATTAAACAAAATTAGTTTTGGATCACTGGTTTGCTACGTGTGGTATTTATGTTTTCTATCTGCTGTCCAAGAAGTGGTTGGAATAAATGTACACTTGTAAT
>NC_056731.1:656493902-656623902 GCF_019279795.1 Protopterus annectens
CTCATCACATAACGACACAGAAGGGGACTGGGCGGTGCAGTAATACATCAGTAATGCCCTCCCATCTGAGACAATTGTTGGTGGGCAAGTAGAGGAGTTTTGGAGCAGATCTAGCAGTCAGACCTTTTCAAATCTCTATGCCCTCTTCAGTACACTGCTATCACAGAATAGGGTGGCAGAGCCATGAGGAGTGGTTTCCCATACTCTAAGGCAGCCATGCCTGCATCACCTACCTGCATGTCCAACCCACTGATCTTTACAGATTGCTCCCCTCCACCAGGACTTGAGATAGACCTGCTCAGCTCACTCCAGCCCCTGTTAGATGGGTAACCCTATCCTCTCTGTCACTGCCATCAGATGTCTGTACTGATAATTGAACTTTTGTCACTTTTTCTATGCCACCACAGCTGGCCAAAACTGTTATATATTCATTTCTTTTGTCTTAAGTGACTTCATATTGTTGAGATAATTCAGCATTTATTGGCACAATAGCATAATTTCAAGAAACATAATATCCATTACATTAATTCAAAATATTAAAAGAGATTAATCTGTTTGAAATCATGACATGTCATATGACTGAATTTATAAAGACATTGATTGTCTTTCCTTTTTCATTTTAAAGTAAACGTATTTTAAGTTAAATCAAGGGCAGTCACAAATAAGTATTCCTTTTCTCGCAGCACATTGTGACTCACCATCTTTCTCCCTTGTTTTTGTTTCAGTAACCAGATAAGACTTTAACAACTGCCCTGTATTTATCATGTATGAAATATTTATGAAAAAAGTGACAAGCAGTTTTGCTATTTAAATTTCAAATTATTAAGACATCTTTTTTGGTGTCACTACTGTTTTTCAACCATACTTGCCTATATGTCTTTTTAAAGATGAATAAAACCATTCCATCTCTTCATTATTAATAATGTTATCTGAAACAGCTTCTTTAAGAGTGTTGAACATCATTTCTTGGAAGTGTGATTTTTTTAAGTCTTGATGAAGTACATAACTTGTGAAATTTGTCTAGTATCTTTTTTTGCACAAGATTCACTTTTACCCAAACACCATTTGAAGTGTTTATCAATACATTCATGGAACCACCACATAAGATGCCTCCTGGGAGGGACCTTGAGGAAACATTTGTCAGTGTTATCAGTGTCAGCCCTGGACTTAGAATAAAAGTCCTCATACTCCCCTAGATCTGACTTCTTGAATCTCATAATAAAATTAATAAAAAAGACAATCATTTCTCCTATGACAAAAAATGTATCTTAGCAGCTCCCTATACATCTTATGCATAGCTGGATTACCAACAAAAACGGTAAATTATTCATATACCTTGGAATCACAAGTGATGGGAATCTTAATTCAAAAGCACTTTTCTAATTTATCAGATCAGTTATTGGTGGCATACGTATGCTGAAAGCATTCATCATGGATGAAGCATGCATTAAAATCAGCTTCATACCAATGATACACAGCTGATGCAGTTTTCATGTCTGAAATCCCCTTCTACTTACAGGACAATCATATTTTTTTCTTATAGAAACAGCACCTTTTCCACAAATCACCATGCCAAAACCTGTACTGAATCAGGCTTGCCACACATGGATGGCTCAAAATGGAAAGCAAAATTAAGTGCTTTCAACTACTGCTGCCACATAAAATACTTTATTTCAACAGTTATGAAAAACAAGCATTAGCCGCCATAGTTAGTCAATACCGATCAGCAACAGTGGCAGTACTCCTGATTTTTATCGCTGCTACTTTTATATGTGTTCCTAAAATCTGGATCTCTTTGCCTGAAGATCTTAATCTAATTAGTGCACTGCATTTCGTGGTACACTGTACCACTGAAACTGTTGATGCACTTCACTTGTGCAGTGGCTTAGCCTAACGTACTTCCATTTACTTCTAACACGACCTAACAGTCTAATACCCCTTTTACTTCTCTCATTTCTCTCACCAAACTAATCTTCAGAAACAGGTACTTGTTTCCCCTGCCTCTTTAATCCCTTCACAACCTTTTCCGAAAACTTTGATCATCCAGTGCCTACTTAATGTCTACCCAGAAATCACTACTATTACTTCTGTTTTCCTACATCTCTCCTGTACTTCACAAGCTACATTTCCTGCATTGCTTCTTTCTATAGCCAGCTGTATTACTTATTTTTGAATGAGCACAACTAGATAACTGCAGATGGAATTTATTATTTTGAATCCCCATATATTCACAGTAATATTATTATTTGCTTGCATGTATAACATGTCATGAATTTTGGAAATGAATCTGTTTACCTATCATTACTTTCTTAAAATCTGGCAAGTTGCTTATCAAGTGAGTACATATGCACACAACCTATCTAAAAGCAGTGTAAGACTTTGTTACTCTCTACAAAATGCAACAACATAAAGGATTATGATTGGGTGGCCAATCATAACCAGCTTATTATGTGTTTGAGGCATGAATGCCTTAGAAATTCACCTCAACAGCAAAGCTTAAGAGGTGATTCTTGTCATCCAAGTCAAGAAAATATAATTTAGAGTTATAGTAAGACCCAATCATAATTCTTGGTAGTATACGGAGCTTTATCTGCTCCATATACTACCAGTTGTAGAAAAAAAATAAAGTGCTTAGTGTTATGCTGACTGTCAAAACAATAAAGCACTTAACAAGTGCTGTCAGAAGGACAATGCAACTTTCTCTCTTAAATTACAGAAAGTCAGGGACAAATTAAGTTTCTGCCTCTGTCATTTTCTGGCTAGTACTGGCAGATCTTAGTGCTTAGTGTGAGACTTGATCTTAACAGCGCTTAGGGGGGGTGCTTAATATTGGATGTGTAATCACTGTGTTCCATGCATTGCAAAACTTTTTTTGCATAAAAATATAAAAAAATATGCATATGTACACGTTTACATTCATGTATTAAAACTGACTGAATGTTTTTTTACTTAATTTCTTTCATTCTCTGTCAATTTCATGAACAGCAAAATGTATCTGTAAATACAATTCTACTGTTTATATTTGTTTTGTTAAAGTGCATTGTTATTCTTCTCATGCATCTGTGTTTAGCACTTAATTTTATTTTTGGTTGTACTCACAATGTTAATGATGCAAGTGGTTTGAAAGCAAAATTAATACTATGACATCTTTTAAAGCTTTCATTTCACTGTCAATTAACATTTTCCTTGTGATTGCACCAAAAAAATAATCTCACCTAAGATATTGACAATAACCTACATACACCAGCAAAGCATTGTGGGTAATCAAAATCACCATACTTCTTTAGAGGAACATCTACTTACTTACATAATTGTTTCACTAATAAATCATCACATATGCTAATTTTCAATACAGGGTTTCCACCTGTGAGACACAGATGACAGCATGTCTTACTACGATATAAGACTTCCGTTTTATGCATTTAGCATGGGTAAACAGTAGCTTACACACTAATGTAGGTAGTGAAACATTGTGGAGTCAGTTTTTTATGATGTCATGAAAGTATCCATCCTTATCAACAAAATCAGTTGCAAAAATAACACATTTGTCTGTCAACCACTGTAAAATTTAATATTATACAATAGTATGGTTATTAACATCACTAAGGGTTTATTATTTGCTACGTAAAGTATGACAATACATTTTATAAAAACACAGTCCTATGTATATGGACAGCTGCAGGTGAAGAGGATTCTGGCAAGCCAGGATATTAGTATAGCTGGCTTTGCATCCCAAAAGCCATGAGTATAAGTAATACTCACATTGCCTTTAGGTGTGCGTGTGTGTATATGGCCATGTTTATACCTACAGAAATGCACACATGGGCCACACACAAACACAAACTCACCTTCCACCACCACCACCACTACTATCTTTGCACTAATCTCTCCAACACTTATCTGCTATGTGGGTTGTCTCTTTGAAAGTAATGGTTGAACTTAGCCTTTTGGTCATGTTAATTTATGCAGCTGAGTGATTTTCTGAATAACTCAGTTGTGTAAATCCTTTTTTGCAGGCATTTCCAGAGGACACCACATGGCTAATTATCGTATGCAACTCCCCTGAAATACCTCAGCTGTACTGAGGTAGGCTGTGGAGGCAGCCAACCACAGTAATTCTACAGACAGTATAGAATTACTGCAGTATGGTTGTTTAAGAATAGACAAGGGCTACCACCAGCATAGGAATGTCCATATTAGAGCTTACCACTTGTGGTAGCCTTTCTGAATCACAGGTGTTTTTTTTCCCCCTGTAAACAGGAAGAAAAGGCAGAGCATGTTTTCTTATTATATGAAACAATAAAGAAGGGATGTTGTATGTGAAGAGAATGTACTAGAAATTTTTAAAAATGTAGAGGATATCAATATGAATATGATTTTATATTGACACTATGGACAAAAATATGCTTAAAATGCCAAAAACATAGATTTTAAAATGTATTGGGTAATTTGGAGATGCTGAAGGCTACAATGAATTAAATTTTATTTAACTGAAAATAGTCCATTGCAGGTATATTAAAAAAAAATTGGCTGCAGCAAAATTAATGGTGGACTAATAAAAGGAGAGTTCATCTGTTAAAGTTATAGAAAGATAACTATCAATGTACTTTATTATTTAATTACTTTAAAAGTGAAAAGTAATTGAGATGAAGAACAATTTTCTCAGTATGTATGCAAATAAGGGGAAATATAAATATTGTAAAAATTGTAATTATTGTAAGTAATATATAATGCAAATGATATAAATATGTAAAGGGAGAACCCCTACTCTTTTTGATAACTGTTTTAGGATCTTTTGCATCGATGTGAGCTACAGTCAAGTCAGGCAGATGAGACCTTGGTTTAATACCTCGTCTGAAGATCAGCACACTCAAGATTGCTGTATTGCAATGCTAGAAATAGAAAAAAATAAATTAATCCATTCGTCTGCAGTAGGAATAGAACCCACACAATTCCAATCTTGCAACATCTGTGGTAAATGTGCATCTTACGCTACTAATATTGACACTGGCATTAATGGAAGAACTAAAACTTAACTATAAAAGAAATCAAATTCATTTTTTAGACAGTTAATAAAAAATGCAGTCCTTATAATTTTTCTATCTATTCACATTTGATAAAATGGGAAAAATACCTCTTCTTAAAACAAACAAACTAAAAAAAAAAAAACAAAAAAACAAAAGCTACATAAGCAGAACAATACACAAAACTGCAACAGCAGTCAGTACTGTTTTCTAGGGGGAGTATCCTCCCACTTATCCCACATTGAGGGGCTGTATCTCCCATATCTCTGCTGTTAATATAGCTAACACTTAAGTAATTATATCTCAATGGCTAGAGGAAGAATCTCCCTTTACAGTGACTCTATGGTAAGAAAGCAAATCTGCTAACAGATTTAAAAGCACAACTCTTGCAAGCAGTGTTTGCCACTTGTCCTATAGCCATAGTCAGTACTACTTTCAAACCCGAGCTCCCTGTAAAAGCATATACAAACATTAATTGTAAGTTTTCAAAATCACCATTTTGTTGCTGATTTACAATTTAATTTCTGAAGTCTCCAAACTTGTATTGTCACATCTCACTTTCAGAAGAGCGCAAACCTTAATATACACAAAACAAGCTTCAAAAGCTCTGAAGAACTAATAAATGCTGCATGACATGGTCATTGAATGCAGTTAACTGTCTTTGTGACTTAAAGACTCTAAGCATAGTTTATTTATGTAAATGATAGCCCAAAGAAAAATAAATATCTAAAGCTGGAGTTTGATACACCATTAAAACATAATTGCTGATAGTAGAAACAATGGACTTAAATTAGTTGTACTTGGTTATCTGTAAAAGTAGTAAAACAAGATAAAAGCTGAAGTGTTTTATTAAACATTCAGTTAAGAACTAAGCCCTATAAATGAAGTTTACCTAGTTTAACAGTGCTTTTTAAGTTTTCTGTTTAAAATTATACCACTATTTCCCAGTTTATTTTACAAAAAATATTTAACATGTTGTTAATGAATACTATTGCTGGATTTTGGCAATGCTCACATCCAAATGCTTTAAACACAACCTCACATTATTTAAATACTTATGAGTATGATCTATGAAAGGAAAAACAAGTATCTCACTGCTATTACATGATAACATTGGATTCAACATATTAAATTATAACAAAGTAAAGTTTTTGATAAATTCTTCTATAAAGTTTTTTTGTATGTTTTTTCTTCTGTGTTCATTGATCATCAGGTCCCCTCCAATCAGTCTCAATCCATTCTTTCTCCCATATTAGATATTCTCAGCATGGGGAATAAAGCCATTCGGAGTGGCCATCATCATGCAGGTAGTATTAATGGTGGTTTGTCTTCTTCCTTGTATGAAGCTGGTACTTATAGCCCCAAAACTGCACCTGGGTATCTGAAATGAGGAATCACATTGCTTCAAAGGTTGCATGCTTCCACATGTGCTATTGAGGGCTTTTGTCACTGACTTATTAGAATCAAGCCTGCATCCTCATAGTTATAATTTTATTTACTTATTTATTTTATTTTACATTTGTTGACTGGGATAGTCCGACTGGATGCATGTCCATTTTCAGTGGAGGCCTGGGGAGAAAAGCTCCAAGGGTTAAGCAGATACAACATTACATAATACCAGCATTACATATTACAAACAGACTATTTACAGAGATTACATAAGTAAGCAAGTTAAACAAGTTCCACAGGTTAGAGTTAATCCTGAGCGCAAGTCAGGATTAAATTAAATTATGCAGTAAACTGGTTAACAGATTTTTACACATTCTAGAGAGAGTTAGCCAGGCTTGATACATTGACATAGCCAGTTAAGTGACAAATGTTGTTTGAGTCTAGTTTTAAATTGACCTAAGGTGGAAAGTAAGGTAATATCAGCTGGAAGAGAGTTCCAGGATGTACTTACAGAGTTTGCAAAGAGAGAGTCACCGGCTGTGTTATTAATTTTGCTAGTCTGAATTAGTAGTTTGTTAGAGGATCAAAGCGGTCCAGGATTGTTATAGGGGTGATAATATTTTTAAGTGCAGGAGTATTGTCCGGATTATAGAGGATTTTATAGGCCATAATCAGTTGGTTATACTGGATTAGGCTGGGTAGTTCAAGCCACCCAAGCTGATTTAGATTGATGCAATGATATGTCCAAAAAGGCAGCCCAGTGGCAAACCTGGCAATGTGGTTGTAGCAAATTGAGAGTTTGTTAAGGACAGTCTTGTTTAAATTCAAGAGTAGAGAGGATGCATACAGAAGGGTTGAAAGAAGGTGAGAGCGAGCTATGGCAATTTTAGCTGGAGGGGTTAGGAAGGCTTTTATTCTGTAAAGTGACCCTAGTTTTTTATTGATGGTTTTGATAGTTTGGTTAACATGTAGGTCGAATTTTAGATTATTGTCTATGATGACACCTAATAGTTTTGTAGAGAGGTCAGGGGAGATTATTGTGCCATCATTTGAATTTATGGTAAAGGTGAAAGTGGTAGACCTACGTGTTGGTGAAAATAACAGCATTTTAGTTTTTTTGGGATTTAGGATCAGACGACATTCAGAAAGCCAGTTTTCTATTGTATTGAAGGTGGTCTGGGTAGCTGACCATAACTGTACTGGAGATGTGGCTGAGCAAATCAGAGTAGAGTCATCAGCATATCGGATACAACTGACTTTTGGGATGAGAGTATAAAGGTCGTTAATGAAGATGGAGAACAACAAGGGCCCTAGTATAGAGCCTTGTGGTACTCCAAGGGTGTTAGGTAGAAGGTTAGAGAGTTTGTTCTGCCAGAGGACAGCCTGCTGTCAACCATTCAGATAGGATTGAAACCATTGAAGGGCTCTAGTATCTAGACAGAATGTTTGCAGGGTGTGGATTAAAAGTTAGTGATCAACCATATCGAATGCCTTGGAAAGATCCAAGAAGAGGGCTGAGGATATATAATTATTGTTGCGATTATGGTTTATGGTGTTGGTAAAGGCTAGGAGGGTTGAAGTAGTGCTGTGATGAGGACGGAAGCCATGCTGAGTGTCTGCCATAAGGTGATTCTGGATTAGGTGGTGCATGAGTTGTCTATGAATACATTTTTCCATAATCTTTGCAAGTGGAGAGAGTATAGCTATTGGCCTATAATTGGAGAATTCAGTAGAGCTGCCTCCTTTGTGAAGTGGGATTACATAGAATATTTTCCAGATGGTGGGAATTTTAGCTTCTACTATGGTTTGATTGATTAGTATTGAGACGGGGTAAGCAATAGCATCAGCTGATTTTTGTAGGTACTCGGCAGGGAGTCGATCAGCAGAAAGTGTAGTGGGTTTTAATTTTTTGATTAAGGTACGGATAAGTGAAGTGGTGACTGGTTGGAAGCTGAATGCGAGTAGGTTTCTAGGGGTGCTACTTTCAGGACCAGGGGAGCTAGGAGGTAGTTGGCTAGCTAGTGCATGAATTGCCTCAGTAAAGAATCAGTTAAAACTGTCAGAAACATTATCAGGGGTTTTATCAATAGTAGAAGCAGGGATTGGGGTTGAAGTTTGTCCAGGATGAAGTAGATTATTTAAACCTGCCCAAAATTTCTGAAGGTTATTTTGATTTACTGTCTGTAAATTACAGTAGTATTGTTTTTTGTCTTGTAAAATTGATTTTTTGGTTTCGTTCCTGGATTGCCTGTATTTAATGTGATCTTGAGGGTCTTTAGAAGAACGCCATAAAGCCCATGCTTTGTTTCCAAGGGTAATTTTGAGTTTAGACTCTTTAGAAAGCCATGGCACAGTTTTTGCCTTGGTTCTCTTTGAACGAACAGGTGCATGCAAATCAAGGATCTCAAAGAATTTGTTGTTAAAGTATGCTACTGCTTCCTCTAAGGGGAGGTGTTTTAGAATAGACCAATTACATGAGTTTAGTTCTTGTTGGAATTTGGCAGGGTCAAAGTTTTTATTGTTTCTAACCTTTTTGAGTAAGGATTGTTGGGAATTAATGGTTTTGTGCTTAATTACATATGTGAGAAGGTGATCGCTTAGGCCATCAAGGAGGGTACCAGAGGTGTACAGTTGGGGTTGATACAGTTGGGGGTGACTTTCTCTGAGTACCCAGTCAAGTATGCTTTCTTTTTGGTTGGGTTTACCTATCCTGATAGGGGTGGATATAATTTGTGTAAATGCATGCAGGTTAATATGGGTGGTTGGGGATTCTGAGGAACAGGTGCCCCAGTCTATGTTAAAGTCTGCAAGTAGTAGGGTTTCTTGGGGGTAGTGACATGATAGCCAGTGCAGGATATCTTCAAGTGTAGATATATTGTTACCTGGGGGAATGTACATACAGATGATATTAATGCATTTATTTTTATTAAGTTGCAATTTGGTGGCAAGAATCTCTAAGTTATTAATCTGAGGTGGTTGTATTACATCTATGGTGACATTCAACTCAGATTTATAGAGTACAGCTACCCCACCCCCTTCCTCGATGCATGATCCAGCCTGTGTATGTTGTACCCAGGTGGTAACACTTCATTGTCTTTAGTGTTAGGTTTTAACCAGGTTTCAGATAAACAGAGACTCTCAGGGGAATGGACATCCAGAAGTGCATGCAATTCATGTACCTTGTTATTAATGCCTCTAATATTGAGATGACAGGCTAGGAGAGAGTTAGCTGGCCTATTAATTGTAGGTTTGTAGCTTAGATTGCAAGTAGAGGGGGTATGTGTATCTGAAGTGGGTAGGCCAGGGTTGGGGTGAATATCACCACCAAGTATTAGGTTGAGTCTATACTTGGTGATGAACTTCAGGAATTTGTTTATTAGTTTGTGGTAGTGTTTGGATCTAGAGCTAATGTGCCTGGGGTTGAGATGTTGATAGACTGAACAAGATGTTGGATAGTATCTGGTACTGTAAGTATGGTTGAAGGTGGAAGGATTTACAGCTGGGGTGATAGTATGGCCTTTTGGGACCTGAAATCCCATGAGAAACTGGTTTTCATACAAGGTAAGGAGGTATTGTGCGAACAAGAGGGGTAGTAAAGAGGAGTATATCATTATCTGTTATTCAGCTAGTGAGTTAAGGAACTGTTTTACCTGGTGATGCAACACCAGAAGATAGAGTGGTGATGTAAAGGTACTGGAAGGGGAATGGGAGAATGCCACATGAAAGCTAATAGGTGCTATTAAAATGTAGGTAGAAGAATGGGGTTGGGTGGAATTATCCCAGATGAAAGCAGATAAGATCTAGAAAGTGGGGGAGTGGCTATAGTACTATAAATTTAGAGGTACTGGGGCGGGAGGTAATTGGGGGCAGGGAGGGGAGTGAAGAGAGCCCGAGCGTAGCAAGGGCGAACGTAGCGGGGCTATTGCAGTTTACAAGGTTTCCTAAGGTGTCCTAAAGCTATAAGATAAGTATTATAGCTCTTAATGTAAGAGTCAGTTTACATAAGTTACAGGGGAAGTAGGCAAACACTCAAGTAGAAAAAAAGAGCCCTATGGCTGACCAATATGGTGACCTGCTTAATTACTCAGCACTGTAAGTGAAAGCTTAACAAATGCTTTTTGTGTGCAACCTACTCTGCTTAAATGCTGAGAGAAACTGATTGCAGTCCTGTAGACACCATTTTGTAGGGAACTGTAGAGTTCAATCTGCTTAAATTCTGAGAGAAACTGATTGCATTCCTGTAGACACTGTTTTGTAGGGAACTGTAGAGTTCAATCTGCTTAAATGCTGAGAGAAACTGATTGCAGTCCTGTAGACACTGTTTTGTAGGGAACTGTAGAGTTCAATCTGCTTAAATGCTGAGAGACACTGATTGCAGTTCTGTAGATACCGTTTTGTAGGGAACTGTAGAGTTCAATCTGAGTCACACCAGGTCAGCCAAGGGGGGAAGAAAGAGGGGAAATCCTAAGCACCTAGATTTGAAAATATTATATTATTATAAGCTGTTTAATTGTCTGCAGACATCTTCTTGTGGGTGGTAGATTGTCAGACTGGTCCATGCCTTCCTCCTAGGATACATTGCTGCTATTAGTTGCTCACTTCTACCCTCATTTGCCTAGCCCCTCCCATGCCATATCTTCTACAGAAACTTGACTTGTCTAGGTCATTTTTAGGGCTTTATCCCTCTACACCACAAATACGTGCCCTAATGAAAGTTGTTGCAGATAAATTATTAGTCAATAAAATATTGAAACTGCATGAGGGCTATATGATGAAAAAAACAAACAATGTGTTCTTTCTGCATATGCTAACAAAAGTATCAATGAAAATAAAAGAGAGCATGGTTGCCATCACTGATGGCCTAGACCTAGGTGGTTTAATGATGATGAACATTATATCAAGTTTTCTTTCACAGCAACAGTTAAATAGTTACTCATGTTTATACTAGTATATGTTTTTGTAAATAATTGTAGATAGTTGATGCTGACTGTCAAGTTAGCATATATTAATTGTGTTGTAACTTGCTATATAATATTCTATTTATGTTAAATAAATAAATATGCTTTTTATGTTAAGCACAAGTGAAAATGAGAGTTACTATTTTCTTAGCTTGCTGTGCTGAATAAATAATACCTTAACAAGGGTATCTGACCAGTGATTAAATACAGATGCAATTATTTTGTTGTCTATTCCGTTAGTGATTATTCTCATAAATAACCTGGCTTTACTGTTAGGACTATGCAGCTGATATCAGTAGTAATATTTTAGAATTCTAGATCCTTGCCCTAAAACCATACAATGGCATTTTGATACTTTACTGCACAAAGGAACAACTGATGAACATCTAATCCTTTTAAGTTGTTTACTTACAGGAACAAAAACATTACTTGGCAGAACCACAGACACCCCTTGATGTATGTAACATGTATTTTCAGTCAAGCTTGAATAATAACACTGAAAAAAAATGTGTTTGACCCAATTGCAATCATTCTTTCAACAATAATGCAAACATTTTGAATTCTGAAGCCCAATAATTCAAAATGAGCTTCTACAAAGGAACTATAATTTAATTACATTTCTGGTGGCCTGTTTGACTTCATTTCATTGCTATGATGGGCTATGAATCTGACAACGTACAGAAAGCAACATCTGTCTTCAAGATTAGCTCATTGTACCTTTTGACATCTTTGTTCTGAAAAATTACTTTATGCATATTGCCATATGGACTAATTAGACAGAACCCTAATCAAATAAATCTGAAAGAAAAGAGGCCATGTCTAAATGTATCATATGTTGCAAAGCTGTTCAGAAAGAGCTTTATGACATTTGCTCGATTAAACATGATACCAACCCATCTGCTTTATGTAAAAAATTAACAGAATCACTAAATTTATTGTGTGTACTCTATCAGTTTTCCTACCTTTCTGTTATAATACCAATGCAGGTGGTAAAATGTCACTGTATGTTTCAGTACTCAAAGAAAAACAGCATGTCAGCATAAAATACTCAGCACAATGAGGTGGAATAGACTAAAGAAGATATAAAGTAAGAAATGCTAGAGTGTGTGTGTGTGTGTGTGTGTGTGTGTGTGTGCGTGTGTGTGTGTGTGTGTGTGTGTGTGCACTTTATTACAGATTATAGCTAGTGTTATGAGATAAAATTAGATGGAAATTATGGTGAGCAAAAATAAACATATTCTTTTGAACTGCAAACTATGCTTCACATCACTGAAGACAAGGGATATTACAGTGTTAGAATGTGCCTAACACAAGAAACACTCTTCAGTCAATGTCAGACATAAGACTCAGAAGAAGTAGCCTGAAGTAATCGCTAAATGTTAACCTTAGCAAATACAGAACCATACCAATGTTAGCAGACTGGCATACATCATGGTTATGAATGTATATCAAGTGAAACTGAACACGTTCCTGAAAAAGGTCATTCTGGATGAGAATTTAACATTTTCTTGCTGGGACTGCAAAGGGCCATTACAGTCTGCTTTAACCATGAAAAGTAAAAACTGTTACATCCATAAGGTGACCTGAAGAAATGAGGAAACACTACGTTAAAAGCTTTATCACTAGAAATTGCCAAGGGCAATAGGCTGCATCTGTCATTTCATAAGAGGGTGCTTTTATTAGTTCGATCCTGAAACTGTCAGGATTGTGACCCTAGACCACAGCCTTATGAATGATGTATGATTATTGCACAGTTTATTCTTAAAGGGTGATTTTTATCAATACTGTATACAAATTTCTTTGAGATCAGAAAAAAATCATTTTAACTACAGACTGATAGCCATCTGAGATTACTCTTTTCATCTCCCACTGGATAACATCTCCCTGACTGCCCATAGTGCTGAGACACTATGCTGTTGGTGCTTCTGTCCTGCAGTAGTTATTCAATCCACAAACAAAATGTATAACAATAAGGGCTTCTCTCCTGAAACAAAGGGGTTTGACTCCTATAAGCCTGGTGGTCATAACACTGACAGACAGTTCCCTGCCAGAGACACAGGTGTGAGCTCTACATATAACACTCTTGTGTACATGAGTCACCTTAGGTGGGTGGTATGTAGCTGATGTAATAGCCAACACGTATGACAACATATCTTCTTTAATATACCACCAGAATCTCAGTGTATGATTGCAGATATAACTATTCAATGTTATGCTAAGCAACCTGCTACCCAAAGATGTAAAATATGTGAATGTTGTCTCCCTACCCTCCTGCACTCAGGTTCATACTCCAATTGCAGGCATGCTTCCAAACCTTGGATACTAGTGTCAAGATCACAAATTGTGCTTCTGCACTATTGTCTGTAAAAATGTCCAAAAAAAAAAGGTATTGCTCCCTGTACCTCAAAAAGTAACAGCTACCGTATTCATGTTATTGTTTGAATTCGTGGCTTATGCTGTACATCACAGGTCAGAACACAGCAGCAGACTTTCAGATCTGAGGGATCATTTTCAGGATCTTCAGATTAGGACACCACTTTGTGAAAAACTGACTGCCATTCAACGGTAGCAACATAAAGAGTATATTAAGGGTCACTTTACATTAGTTACCTGTTAGGGTAGAAAAAAGATGACTGTCTGTCCATTCTACCACATCTCTGTGTCAGTATGCTTTAGCTGCCCCTCTTATGACCCTTTCATCTGACCACCACCTTACCAACCTTTTTATTGACTCTCTGGTCTTAAAAGTCCACCCCCATGTAACTGTACCATTTCTTCACTACTCTTTCAAAAAGTAGTTTCCAATTTCTAAGATGGACGTTATGCCTTAATCTAGTAGACCTCCCTCCTCTATTTTTCCTCTGGAGGCATATACTATCACACTGTCCCTTAAGTGCCTTCCACACTCACATTATATGTTCATTTTCTTGTTTATTAACATGTGAAAACAGAGTTAGTACCAACATCTCCTCATACCCTTTATCCTCTAGTCCCACTGTTATTCTCTTGGTGAGTTTTTATCCATATAACTGTAAGGGCACCAGTAGAGAACACAGAATGTGAGCTGAGACCTGGCTGAAGATCTGTAGAAGAGTAATATAACATCTCTGTTTCTAGAATCTGTTTTTCTTAGGATAAAACCCATATGTTAAATGTCTCAGCTACAGCTTTTTCAGTTTGTACCTCCCACAAGATATTTTGTGCTAATCTTTGTTAAAAATTGTGGTTGCTTGAGTTCAGATTTATAGGTAATTACTAGGCTAATATCCCTTTGAGGCCTTTTTAAGCAAGTCAGATTTTCTCATTTGTAAATTACAAGATAAAACTGCTCAAGGCATACAGTTGGATTGTAAGTGGGACAGTATTTGCAAGCAACCTCTGTCTAATAGGGGCATAAGTGGTGGTCTGGGGCTAAAACTCTGCTTCCCCATCCATTAGTTCAGGTTGTGTTTGAATAGGGTCATGGATGAACTCTGCTTCACATGGATGGGAAGCCTGTTCCAGGATAGGGATACTCTCTGAAACACATACCATTCCCTTAAACATGTTCTGTCTAACATGCAAACAATGTTTATGTCCTTCAACTGGGTATTTTAAATGCTGTTAGATGCGTAGCAGGTTCATCAGTAGTAGATCAGATTTGTAAGCCAGGCATAGTTCACCTCTTAGTAGTCTGTAGGAGACCAAGTATAAAAATAAGGCTTTGACACAGTCTGCATATTCCTTGTAGTTTACACCTTGTATTTTTCTTTCTGCGAGGGGCCTCTGTGTGTACTCCACTTGTTGCCTGTGCCGATTCAGGTACACACCAAAGGGAACACTGTACTCAATGACTGGCCTAATGAGGCCGAGTACAACAGTATAATGACATCAATGGACCTTGATACCATTTCCTTATTTATAAGTTGCACAATATAGAATGATTTCCTTATAACAGTATACTTATGATGGTCAAAAGCCAAGTCACTGTCCACATATACTCCACATATAAGTCCCTAGCCACTGGATCTACTCTTAGGAGTGTATTATCTATGTGGTAATTCAAACTATTATACATTTTTTGGCATTCATTTTCAGACCATGACTCTTGCATAGATTTTTAGTTTTGTGAACAGCCCTCTTGGAGGATAATAATGTTCATGAGGGAATCAATAATTGTGTCAAATTTGCAGTCATCTGAAAACTTAGTCAACAGGAAGTATGTGATGTTAGTCTTGACTTCCAAGAAGTAGATGCCAAAAAGGAGCAGCCCTAGCACTGAGCTCAGAGGGACTCCGCTAGTGACTGACCTTTTTGTGGAGGTAGATTCCCCTACCTTAACTTCCTGTGTCCTATCTGTTAGCCAGTTAGCTATCCGAAGAGGTGACAAAGGGTTTCACTCCTAGTCTCATGAGCTTGTCTACAATACCCAGATGGAGAATAGTTCTGAATGCCTTGGCTAGGTCAGGAAAGACAGTGTGTACCATTTTCCCTCATCCATAGCTTTGGTGACTTTCTCAAAAAGTCCATCAGGTTTAAGTAGCCATGATCTGGCTTTGACAAAATCAAACTGTGTTAGATCCATTGTCTGAAGGTTTCCCATGTCTTTACTAATAAAATCCATGATAATTATTTCAATGGTTTTACATATAACACTAGTCAGTCTTATGGGCCTGTTGTTACCCGGGTCAGAGTACATGACCTGCCCTTGTATAGAGGGATAACTGCTACAGTCCTCCATTCGCTAGACATGAAGACAGGAGGCCAATGTTGAATAATGTTTTAGAGGGCTTAATTGGTCATGTTTTGGAAAGGCTGTTGGCCCAAATGACATACCCGTGGAAGCATGGAGGTGTTTAGGTGAAATGGTAGTGGAGTTTTTAACCAGATTGTTTAATGAAATCGTTTTTACTTGTAATAAATTCAGTATTTTTATTTATATATTTTAGTCTCTTTCTCGTTGTATCACCTAGCCAGTGGGTTATTGGTAAACTCGTAATTATAGCATTCTTGTTTTTGGTGGATTCGAGTTCGTTTGCATTGTGTATTAGTTGTTTAATGAAATCTTAGAAAGTGAGAGGATGCCTGAGGAATGGAGAAAAAGTATTTTGGTACCGATTTTTAAGAATAAGGGTGATGTGCAGAGCTGTAGTAACTACAGAGGGATTAAACTGATCAGTCACAGCATGAAGTTATGGGAAAGAGTAGTGGAAGCTAGGTTAAGAAGGGACGTGATGATCAGTGAACAGCAGTATGGTTTCATGCTGGGAAAGAGCACTACAGATGTGATGTTTGCTCTGAGAATGTTGATGGAGAAGTACAGAGAATGTCAGAAGGAGTTGCATTGTGTTTTGGTAGACTTAGAGAAAGCATATGACAGGGTGCCTAGAGAGGAGTTGTGGTATTATATGAGGAAGTCAGGAGTGTCAGAGAAGTATGTAAGAGTGGTACAGGATATGTACGATGGTAGTGTGATAGTGGTGAGGTCTGCGGTGGGAGTGACGGATGCATTTAAGGTGGAGGTGGGGTTACATCAAGGATCAGCTCTGAGCTCTTTCTTATTTGCAATGGTGATGGACAGGTTGACAGACGAGATCAGACAGGAGTCCCCATGGACTATGATGTTTGCAGATGACATTGTGATCTGTAGTGAGAGTAGGGAACAGGTTGAGGAGACCCTGGAGAGATGGAGATATGCTCTAGAGAGAAGAGGAATGAAGGTCAGCAGGACTAAGACAGAATAAATGTGTGTGAATGAGAGGGAGGATAGAAGAATGGTGAGGATGCAAGGAGTAGAGGTGGCAAAGGTGGATGAGTTTAAATACTTGGGGTCAATAGTTCAGAGTAACGGTGAGTGTGGAAGAGAGGTGAAGAAGAGAGTACAGGCAGGATGGAGTGGGTGGAGAAGAGTGTCAGGAGTGATTTGTGACAGACGACTACCTGTAAGAGTGAAAGGGAAGGTCTACAAGAGGGTAGTGAGACCAGCTATGTTATATGGGTTGGAGACAGTGGCATTGACAAAAAGGCAGGAGTTTGAGCTGAATTTGGCAGAGTTAAAGATGTTAAGATTTGCACTGGGTGTGACGAGGGTGGACAGGATTAGGAATAAGTATATTAGAGGGTCAGCCCAGGTTGGAAGGTTTGGAGACAAAGCCAGAGAGGCAAGATTACATTGGTTTGGATATGTGCTGAGGAGGGATGCTGAGTATATTGGGAAAAAGATGCTAAGGAAAGAGGAAGGCCTAAGATAAGGTTTATGGATGTGGCGAGAGAGGACATGCAGGTGGTTGGTGTGACAGAGCAAGATGCAGAGGACAGGAAGAAAGGGAAACAGGTGATCCACTGTGGTGACCCCTAACGGGAACAGCTGAAAGAAGATGATGAATTGGTCATGTTTTATGATATTTAAGACATATTCTGATATATAACCAGGATCCACAGATGCAATATTCTTTGACTTGGAGTGCTCATTGAGGACTTGTTTGTTAGTAATAGCCTTGGGAGTTATGTCCAAGGATATCTCTTGTGGGATGTTGGGGGGTACTGGGGTAAAATTAGAGCTATAGTTATCAGCCAGTAGGTTTGGTATATCATCAGTCCTCATACAGGTGGTTCCATTTACTATTAGTTCAGTACACTATTGTGTATTACCAGTGAGGTTGCAGACATAGTTGAAGAAGGCCTTGTTATTGTCCTTTGCCTGCAAAGGCTATCTTTTCCTCCAATTTGGTTTTGGTTGACTTGATAAGACTACTGATCTGCTTATTTAATTTGATAATGAATTTCTTGCCTTGCTGGGTATTACATTTCTAGTACTGGCCATGTTTTTCTTCATTTTATTACGCAAATTATTGATAGTGGGATTCTACCAAGGTGGTTTGGTCTTTGCGTTAGTACTGGGTTTATTCCAAGCTGGGTAAAGTTGCCTCAGTAGGGTCTATATTAGAAGACTGAAGATCTGTTCGAGCGAATCGGAATTGAGTGACACGTAGAGCACAAACTACGGTAACGGTGAACGTCCAAAACCACGAAAAATGAAATGTTGAACTGACATGTTTGGCCCGTCTGCGGTATAGGTAAGTGTGCGATAGTTATGGACCTTAGGGTTAGGGTGCGGGTAAAGGTAAGTGCATAGATAGGTAATGTATGTAAGGTTTAGTGTAGGGTTAGAAGTAAGGTTTTGTTAATTGTATGTGTATGGATTATTTGTTTTGTTTGGGTATATGTTTGTAGGGTAAGTGTGCGATAGTTAAGGACCTTAGGGTTAGGGTGCGGGTTAAGGTAAGTGTATAGATAGTAATGTATGCAAGGTTTAGTGTAGGGTTAGAAGTAGGGTTTGGTTAGTGTATGTATGTGTTTTATTCATTATGTTTGGGTACGTAGTATGTAGCATGCGGGTGTGTTGGCCGACTATGATGATTCGAGATTTTCAATTTCGCAATTTAGGGGGTTCGGTGTATTTGCGGTTTGTGCTATGTGTGTCGGTGTTGTAGTATTCGCTGTAACGGGTTTTTGGTTTCGTAATATAGACCCGTCTCAGTGCAGTGACTGACATAAAGGTATAGGGTTTCTGTGAACAATTCTGCACAGGCAGCAGAATTCAAATAGTTTAGAATTTTGTCATGGTATCACTCAGTAGTAGACATTTTTATTTATTTACTTAACATTTGTTTACCTGGAAAGTCTGACTAGGACCCAGGGAAAAACACTCCAGATGCATGTCTTTGGAATGTGGGAGGAGACTGCACGAAACATACGCAAATGCAGAGAGGACATGCAGATTCCACACAGAAGGCACCGCAGCTTAGAATTGAACCAGAGAACCTCTTGCTGTGAGGCAACAGTGCTAACTGCTGCACCATTGCTCCACTTTGGAATATTTCCTAAATGTTTGAGGGTTAGATGGCATCATAGGTTTTAGTTCAATTTCAAAGTAGATGGTTTTATGGTCTGACCTGACAAGTGGTGGCATTACACACAAGTGGGAATAAAATTTCCCATGTCTGTGAAGATCCAGTCAAGAATTTTGGTGCCCTAAGTAGGCGTATGGACCAGCTTTGTGTTAACAAAGTCCAGGAATCTCTGGGAATGCATACTGGATGTTTTGCTATGTTTCCCAATCCATAGTGTGGTATTTGAAATTGCCTAGGAGTAAAGTGATGGGTTCAATGTTGTGCAACTGCAGTTCATTTAGGTATGTGGTACAGGTATTCTGGGTCATAGAGGGGGAACCTATAGCTTGCAAAGATATGGTATGGGACTTTGCTTTATGGTAAGTTGGATATGGAGAAGCTCGAGTGCATCATACTATGTGACCATTCTTAATATCTGACTGGCATTGATGAATACTGAGACCTCTAACTTCTGTGCCTTCCTGTGCAGTAACTGTCTAAATGTGTGGAATGGCATCACAGCCTTGCACTACTGGGGTGCTCTTCATGTCTTCAAACTACATGCATGTAACTACGCAGACATCTACATTCTCCAGGGTGAGGAAAGCTTGCAGGGACTGAAATTTTTGTTTTGACTCCTGGCATTGAGCAGTAAGATCGTTATATTTTCTTGGGTTGGTTTTATCAGGTTGTTATGCCTAAAAATGACACTATGAGGGTGGACAAAGTTTTAACCAATATTCAAAAGTCTAAGGAGGACAGGTGCAAACCATCCTTGGTGGAACAGCTTGGTCTATCAACCATATCTTTCCAAGCTGACAAACATGTACCCTCTTAGAATGAAACCACAACTAAGCCAGTTGTTAAAGTCAATTCTCTTCTGTTCATAGTGTGGCAGCATCCATGGCAAAGGCAGATTGCTGCACATTGCTAGGCTCACACCAGCCTGAGATACAGAGTCCAAGAACTCTATCATGTCCCTCTTTATATAGTGCATGGAGTTTCATTTCAGGGTATTTACACTCACATGTACAATAAGTCATACTAGTGCTTGTGGTTCAATGACCCGAGTGTGTGTGTGATCTGCCAGATCCTGGCCCTGGATAGGCATCAGACCCATGACCTATTCCTTGCTCAGCTTCGTGAGTGAAACATCTGAGTGTCTCAGCATGGAATAGCCTATGATTAGAACATTTGTTTGTATGGTGGTTTACCTTTTGGGTTTGTTAATTGAGGCACCATGAGTTGATTTTGTATGTGTCGTGGTGGAAATTATGTTGGTAGAATGTTTTTGAGGTTGCTGTGTATCCCTGTGGTTATAGCTGCATTTAGGAGACCGATGGGGTTTGGTTAGATTACTTTAACTTTTAAGTGCCTTAGCATACATGAGTTTATGTGCTTGGTCATTAATGTGAGTAGCAGGAAGAATATAGTGTTATGTGTTTCTGACAACCTGGTTGGCAATTGTAGTACCAGTATGTGAGAGCCTTTCATCATGTGACAAAGTATAAATTTACTGTCACACACTGTGTCTGTGTGTCTGACTGTTCATGAATTAGGTGGTTGAGAGTAAACATGAGACAATTGCTACATTGCCTCAGGATGCCCATTTCCACCAAACTGACTGCAAAGGTAGGGGGAATGGGCTTATCCATGGTGCCAGAAATTTATTTGGCAGATTGGAAGAAGAACTGTACCGGGAGGGGGTCTAGAATAGGTTTTATTTAATTCCTATTTAAGTGAGCTACAGTGTTTTGTACCACAGTACAGGATAACATTGGGGTTTATTTCAGGTTTGCTTAGGTACTATTTGGCTGAGAAAGAATTGTGGGTAGTTCCTATGAAATTTGGGAATGGGGGAGATGAAGAGGTGTTTAAGGTCTTGCAGCTCTTTCCCTTTCTGCTGAAGGACCTTGAATAGCTCAGCCGCTTTGGAACTAAAAAGGGCAAAGTTATTCAGGGGGTGCATCCATTAATTTTGCCCCAATATCATCAGGTAAGGGCTGAAGTCTTAACCAAGAGTATCATCTCAAGACTGACTCAGAGCCAGCTGATCTTGCAGAGGCTTCTGTAGCATCATAGCTGCAATGAATAGAGTGTCTGGTGACTTGGGATGAGAGCTTAATGAGAATAGAAATTTGTGCCTTGGAAGCAGAATCTGGGAGGTCTGCCAAGAGTTTGGTGACCTGGAACAGAAGTATACTTGGACGTGTGTGCTTGTTAATTTACTGCCCTGAAGGCCAGGGTAGAGAAAGTGTAAACTTTCTTACCAAGACGCTCCATGGCCTTACTGTCCTTGTCAGTGGGGAGGACTGAGGTAGATGGCAATAATTTGGATGGCTTATCAGCAGAGACTGAGACAGTGGCAGGGTCAGCTACTGGGCATTTAATAAAAAATGTAGCCCCTTCAGGGATCTTGTAGAACCTGTCAGGTCTCCTGGGAGCAGGTGGTTGGGAATCAGAGTTAAGAGAAGCAGCAGTGAAGGCATCCATGAATGCTGGTAATACTGGGGCAATTGCAGAAGGAGCAGGGGTCTCCATCTGCAGGAGCTCATAATATCTTTTTTGTACCTCAGACATCTCAGAGGAATCCCATTTAAAAAATTCCCCTCATTTTGGAAATTGACGCCCCAAAGTTGAAATCCTCAGCTGGGGAATCAGCCTCAACAGATTCATCATCTGGGGAAGCATAACCAAGTGGAGAGGGTATCTGGGAGGAATAAGAGAGGGAGTCTTCAGAAGAGGAGTCTAAGGAATCCTCAGCTTCAGGTAAGATGACATCCTCAACCTGAGGCCTTGGACTAATAGGAGGAGGCCCGGCCTGTGGAGATCCAGGCATGGCATGCCTTAGAGCCTTAAAAGCATTAAAGAGGCTGTGTGAAAAGGCCTGCCAATCTGGTTGGGTTTCAGGAGATGGAGAGAGATGTTTGGATTTGGCTTTCTTTTTCAGTGAAGGCCTGGGAGATGTATGGCCTGAGGAAAACCTAGTTTCTGGATAAGGCCTAGATTCAGTAGTTAGAGTAGCACAGAGAAGGCCTGTCTGAGCAGCCATTGCAACTAGTGGTCTGCCCTAGACATCGAAAGATAAAGTCTGCAAACCCTCCCCGGATGTGCCTTCTGCATGAGGTTCTGTGGCATCCCAAGGGGTACCCGCTATACCTACATCAGAAGACTCCAAACATTCCTCCAGGTGAACATCGGCCACAGGAGGGACATTGGATGGAGGAGGGGCAGCAATAGCAACTTTGGACCTGGCAACCTTGGCCTTCTTTTTAGGTGGTTCCATGGGCTGAACCGACTGTCCTTCCATCCCAAAGGCTAAGCATTTTAGACGCTGGTTTTCTAAATACATTTTAGCATGTGTAGGTGACTACATAGGGTTTTTGGAATGAAGGCCTGACCAATCACGCAAAAAAGATGGTCATGCAAGGGCCCTAGACAGACAAGGCAAAGATCATTGGCATCCTTATGGGGGATCTGACAACTGCACTTGCACGTTTCCTTCCTGGATTACATATAATCCTAACAAGCATGCAGTGACAAAAAGAAACAAAATGTCTTCAATGGGGTTCTTATCTTTAGAGAAGATCCAAAGCGAAGACAGCAGGAACGCTGACGTTCATCTGGCGGCAAAAGAAGTTCTGAGGAAAGGTGCATGCAGGCATCACTTTTATGGCCCATGTTCCCTGGGCCAGCGTCAGATGTCCTACGTACCTAGCAGTGACTAGAAGCTTTTGTATACTGGCCGGATGTTTGGGTATCAAGATAGGAAAACCCAACAGTTGGAATAGTACAACATGAGAATAGAATGGCATTTACAACTTTAGTGTGATTTCACAAAGCAAAATTCCTCTACCACAAACCAGGTGCACATTGAACAACTACATATTTAGGAAATATTGGAGGTGGCTTCCTACAGAACAAGTTGAATTCTAAGTGCCTTCATCTATACAGGGTACTACTAGCAACTGTTGTGCAATGCTAAACATCATGTAAACTTGACATTTGTATCAAAAAGGAAGCATGATAACCCACTGGCTTATTACAACAATGCATTCTAAGGTTTCCTTAGTGATTCACAAGCTCAGAAGAGCACAGGATACTCTCTACTGCCACCAGAGCACAAACCTAATGTTTCTATCATTAAAATCATCAAACAGGGAGCCGGAAGTGCAGCAACAAGGCAATAACAAAAGTAAAAATGGCAGCAAATACTTGGATTAAATGCTAATGTGCAGAAACCAGCAGTTACTACAGTGAAATTACAATAGCACTTTAAGATATGAAAAAATGCAGAAACAAATTAAATACAGCAGTACCATAACAGCAGTACTTAGTAAAAACAAAAACAAGTGCAATTGAGCAGTATGGAGTACTTACCAAGCTGTGGATGAAGCTAGATCGAAGCAGATCAATCACAACACACAATCTAATGTTTCCTTAGTGATTCCCAAGCTCAGAAGAGACCAGACGACTCCCTACTGCCAGTAGAGCACAGACATAACATTTCTAACTGTAAAATCACCAAGCAGAGAGCCCAAAGGTCTGGAACACAACAGCAATGGCCAAAAAACAAAAAAACAAACAGCAAGCACATGAACTAAATGCTATGATTTTCATTTTTAACCACATCAGTAGACTCATATATGGGGTCTGACTAGAGAGATAATAAAATCAGCAAGAAAAGAAGAGTAGTATTGTTTGAAATTAATTCATCCTCAAGTCCTGGTGAGTACCTTTATTTGGTGGACCCTATTTTTACAAAATCTCTCCAAGATGACACTGACATATACATGTATTTTATAAAGCATGTATCATGGACAGAGATAGGTTAAAAATAAAAAGAGACACCTGTGTGTACAAGTCCCAGGATAAAAAAGTGCCCAATCTCGGTATGTGCATTGATGCCAGGACTGGAAAAAATTGACAGAGTAGAATCTTCAAGACAAGAGAACATTTCTACATTGGGGTTAGGCCAGACTGAGAATGAGGATGGTCCCCCTCTCCTAGAAGGAAGTAGTAGGCCACAAAAAACACAAAAAGTATCAGGCCAAAAAAGACATAAAAATGATAGGGTTGGCTATTGAGGATAAGGAAGAAATTACATATTGTTACTACTATGCTAGAAGACCAGAATTTCCAAACAGAAGATATTCAAAAAGATTGAGAGAAATTAAAGGAAAGAAAAATACTCGCACAAGAAAAACTGTCAAAAGTTTAAAAAGTAAACTTGTGTTCATCAATTCAACAGATCCATGGAAAACATTGTACAGAAAAAGAAACGTCCAGCTGCTTGGAAAAAGACATGACAAAGGAAATGCAAAAGTATAAAGAACAAAACCTAGTAATTTTTAAAGGTATAAAGAAAGAAAGAAACATGGATATGGGAAAGAAAAAAGATCTGCTAGGGTGCAATATTTATGCAAAGGAAAATGCCAACCTAATTAGTACAAACAAGCAGCTCCAAAGGTATTTGAAGAGAAATACAGACAAAGGTACCCAGATCACAAAGAGGGAACATAGAAGAGAAGACTAGTAAAGCAGAAGTTAAACAAATAGAAGCTGGAGTTATCGAATACCTGCAAAGTGAACGATTTAGGTTATGTCACAGCATGATGGAACAATGAGTCCCCAAAGTAAGGAGAAACGGCTGGAGCAGGAAACATATGAAGAAGAAACATGGCATGGAAAAGAAAAAGAGATTTATTATTGTGCAATATTTATGCAAAGGAGTAAGCAAAACTAATCGTTATAAAAAAGCAGCACCAAAGATATATGAAGAGAAATACAGGCAAAGGCATTTGGATATGAAACATTTTGCAATACAAAAAGTAAGAAAAGGAAAGAGGATTAGTAATGAAGAAGTTAAAGAAAGAAACTGAAGTTATGGATTTCCTGTGGAGTAAAAGGATTTAGTGAAAAGGTAACTGGATTTAGTGAAAATCTACTCTGATAACGTCACAGCATGATAGAACAACGAATCCCCAAATTAAAGAAAAACAGGTGGAATGTGAAGCATCTACTCACTTGCCATATGAAGACACTCTTAAGCCTTCAGTAGGAAAGCAGTACAAAACCTCTTTTGGAGTTGGACAGCAAGGGAAGGAGCAGGAAACCGTGGCGACTTTGATACAGCCAATGTTGTAGAGTAAAAGGCCTGTCACTTCCCATATGAAAGAGCAACAGATGAAGCAGGATGCAGCTGAAGAAAATATCTTACCGGAAGATGTTCTGGAACATTCTGCAGAATGCCTACAGGAAAGAGAGAGCAAATAATGTGTCCTCAGTTTAGAAGAAAATGATTTAAGGGAAGAGTTCCTTGATTTAATAGAGATGGATAGTCAAATTAAGATCGATGAAAGAAATAGATTAAAGAAAGTCAATAAGATCCAAAATGTTATTAGTCTGATAAAACAAATGAACACAGTAATCAAGATTATTAACAGAAATTCATGTGATATTACAGAGGTAAAAGGACATATTACTGTGTAGCTAAATTAATAACAGATACAGTCTTACTACAAAAGTACAGAGCATCAAGGGAAAGGAAGCAAAGAAATCAAATGCCATCATGGAAGCAGTTAAACACTGACTCTCTAATCACCGGTTACTCCTGAATACTAACAAAACTAAATTGCTACTGTTCACCCCCTACTAGTAGATCCACCCCACTCTCCATCTCCATAACCTCCAACAATGGTACCTCTATTTCCCCAGATGACCTCACTAAACTCTTAAGGATAATAGTTGATAATCTCAAATTTGATTTGCATGTCAATAAAATTACCAAAACCATCAACAAGAGGCTTTGGTCACTATATAGATATAAACACTTCCTAACCCCATTGGCTAGGACCACAATCACCTGCTCTCATCTCATCTCTACCCTTTTATATGCCTCCTCCATACTGTCTAATTTGAATAAATCAGAACTTAACAAACTCACACATTCCTACACCCCCATTGCCAGATTTGCCACAGGCTCCACATACAGGACACATCACTGCCAAAACCTTGAGCCTAGGGTGGCTTGAATTGCCCAACTTAATTCTGTTCAATCATCTCATAGTAGCACACAAAATTCTCAACAAACCTGAAAATACTCCTGCACTCATAAACATCATAAAACCATATAATAACCCTAGGCCACTATGCTCATCCAACAAACTTCAGGTCCAAACACACAAAGCTGCCAACTCAGATGGAGACTCCCTGTTTGCCAGCTTCACTGGCAAAACTTGGAATTCACTTCCAGCTAACCTTACTCTGGAACCCTCTCTAAATCTCTTCAAAAATGGCCTCAAACAATATTTTAAAATACATTGGCTTTGCCCCTGTACTAACCCTGATTAACTACTGCTTTGCCTATTATGTCTAAATGTATTGTATGCATTTTCTGCTCATATCCCCTGTACTAACCCTGATTAAATACCGCTTTGTCTATTATAGCTAAATGTATTGTATACATTTTCTGCTCATATCTATTTGTTGTCACGTACTGGTTTTGTATATTAAAACCCACTATGTATCCTGTGAGTCCCTTCCTGTGGACTACATTGTATATACTTTGTAAATATGCATGTCTCTTAAGTGTTAAGCTTATCTGTGTTTCTGGAGATTTTCTCCCCGGGCCTCCTCTGAAAATGGACATGTATCCAGTTGGCTATCCCAGTCAACAAATGTGAAATAAATAAAATAAATAAATCAAATAAAGAAAAAGTACAGTTGTGTACACTTACCATAAATGTAGATGTTTGAGTGTATTCACTGCTGCAGTCATTACATTTGGGTAATCTGCTGGCAGGTTGCCCTCAGTCGACCTTAATAACAAAGTCTTGGGTCCTGCTTCGGTTGCTGTCTCCTTTTCCATGACGTCAGGTTGTCAGGGGTATAAAACATGCAGCCGACGCCATTTTAATCAGTTTTTCTTGCCCCAGATGTCAGGTGCCCCCCAAATGGGGAGCAAAAATATATATAAATAAACTGTAAATATATAAATGCACCTTAGAAACATAACATTTACCTTCAACTAAAAGAAAATACACACAAAGGCTTTTGAGTATAGTGAAGGAAAGAAAAGGTATAGAATGGGGGATGGCGGGTGGGTAACCCGGACTGCAACAGTGAATACACTCGAACATCTACATTTATGGTCAGTGCACGAGCTATGGATGGGAGGATGGAACTAAACAGCATTAGGAGCAGCTATAAGGCCCTGCAGAACTGCAGTGGCAAAGCCTGCCCTGGATTTAGAGAAAAGAGGTAAATGATAATGCTTTGTGAACGTATGAACAGAGCTCCAAATAGCAGCTTCCAGAATGTCTTTTGTTGGGACCCCTCTAAGAAAAGCTGCTGAAGTAGAGGCAACCCTGGTGGAATGAGATCTGATCTCCTTGGGCACAAGTTTACCATGGTGCAAATAGCAGAAACGAATGTAGTGGCTTATCCATTTAGAAATAGTCTGCTTTGATACAGCCTTCCCCTCTGATCCTGCAGCAAATGCTACCAGTAGTTGCTCAGACTTTCTTAGAGATTTGTCCTGTTTAAATAGAATCTTAGTTGTCTGTGTACATCCAATGAATGCAGAATCCACTTCCCCTTGTTCTGCAGATTTGGGAAAAATGTTGGCAGCTGAATGGTCTGGTTAAGAGCCACACTGGATACCACCTTAAGCATAAAGGAAGGACTGGTCCTGAGGGCCACTCTGTCCAGGTAAAATATAATGAGAGGCTCCACTGCCATGAGAGCCTGTAGTTCTGAAACCCTTCTTGCTGAAGTGACTGCCAAAAGAAAAGCTGTCTTCCAAGATAGAAATGTTATATCTGCAGTAGCTGCTGGTTCAAAAGGAGGCAGGGTGAGTTTTTCCAGCACAAAATTGAGGTCCCATGCAGGAGTTGGTGTTCTTCACTGGGAGGCCTTAAATTTTTGGCCCCTCTGAGATACTGTTTGAGCAGTGGATGAGAAAAGAGGGGAGGCTCTGTGCTGTAATGAGCCAAGATGGCAGAGGCATGGATTTTTATTGAAGAAAAAGATAGGCCCTTGTCAAGCATCTCAGTTAAGTATTGTAAAATCTGAGGAATATTTGGTTTTGCTGTGTCTATTCCTTGTGTTTGGTTCCAAGCATAGAATCTCTTCCATTTATCAACATAAGATTTTCTAGTACTAGGCCTTCTGGCTTCCAAAATGACATCCATCACATGTTTGCTGAGAGATGTGGTTTGAATAATTAGTTGATTAGCCATGCTGCAAGATTCAGAGTTTGGAGCTGAGTGTGCAGAATTTGATAGTTCTGCTGAGACAGTAGATGAGGTGTTTGAGGCAAGTACCACGGAGGAAGGTGTGACATATAAATTAGAAGTGGGTACCAGTGCTGGCGAAGCCAGTCCGGAGCAATTAGTATCATTTTTGGTTTTTCCTGTCTGACTTTTAGTAAGACCTTGGAGAGTAGATGCAGAGGAGGAAAGGCATAGACTGATAGGTTTTTCCAGCTGAAGGATAGAGCATCCACTTTCCATGCTATTTTGTGATGAGTTCTTCTGCAGAATTTGTCCAACTGATAGTTTTGGGGGGAGGCAAATAGATCTATGTCTGGGCTCCCCCATTTCTGTGTTAACATGCTGAAGATTTGTGGATCCAGTTTCCATTCGTGCAGGTCCATAAGATTTCTGCTTAGGTCATCTGCCAGATTATTTTGCTTTCCTGGCAGGATTTGAGCTTGAAGATGTATTTGGTAAGTCAAGGCTGTGTTCCACAAGGCCATGGCTAGTCTGCAAAGGGGGTAGGAATGGGTACGCCCCTGCTTGTTTATGTACCACATAACTGTGGTGTTGTTTGTCTTTATCAGTAGTTGTCCTGGATGAAGTAAGTCCTTGAAAGCTGTCAGAGCATTCTGAACAGCTAGCATTTCTTTCTGGTTGATATGCAGATGCATTTGGTTTGGGCTCCATTTGCCCTGAATGCATCTCCCTGCCAGGTGGGCCCCCCCAAGCATAGTCTGATGCGTCTGTAGTTAGGGTTTGGGTGGCAGAGGTTAGAGTGAATGACAGTCCCTTGTTTTGGTGACATGTTTCTGTCCACCAAAGAAACTCCTGTTGTAGGCAGGGAATGAGAGGAATCATTGTTTCCAGGCTGTGACAATGTTGACTCCATAAACTTTTTAGGTACCATTGAAGTTTCCTTATATGCAATCTCGCATATGAAATTAGTAGAATGCAGGATGCCATGAACCCCAAATCCTGCAGAATTTGTCTTGCAGATAACTGGGTTTTTGTTGCCATTTGTTTGAAATATGTTGTCAATTGCATTTGTTTGTCTGGCGTGAGGTAAGCCATCTGGGCAGTTGTATTCAAGCTTGCACCCAGGAATGTAATTATTTGAGAGGGTACCAGTTGTGATTTCTTTTCATTTATGGTGTACCCTAGGCATGCTAGAAACTTTTTTACAAATGCCAGATGATGAAAAAGAGTATCCTTGTCCTCTGCCTGAATGAGACAATCGTCCAGATAAGGATAAATTTGAATGTTTCTTTGTCTGCAGAATGCAATTACTGATGTCAGGCAATTTAAGGATAAATTTGAATGTTTCTTTGTCTGCAGAATGCAATTACTAGTGTCAGGCACTTTGTAAAGACCCTGGGCACAGTAGATAAGCCAAAGGGCAGTACAGAGAATTGGTAATGCAAAAAACCTGCTTTGAAGTGGAGGTACCTTCTGCATGATTCCCTTATTGGGATATGCAGGCATGCCTCTTTTAAGTCTAGAGTTACTAACCAAGCATTCTTGCCTAGCATAGGCAGTAGCTGTTGTAAAGTCAGCATTTTGAATTTTGGTATGTCCAGGAACGTGTTCAGAATTGATAAGTCCAGTATTGGACGCCATGAATTGTCTTTTCTGGGTACCAGAAAAAGTCTTGAATAAAATCCTTGTCCTTTTTCCCTTTCTGGTACCGGTTGAATAGCCCCCATATCCATGAGGGACATGATTTGTTTCTGGGCCTCTGCCCACTGGTTTTGTGGCGGATCCGGCCATCCGTTTGGAATTGGCAAAGTATGGAAATGAAATCTGTACCCCTGGGATACTATGTTTATTACCCACTTGTCCTGGGTAATTAACTGCCAATTTTGAGCATGAAGTGCTAGTTTCCCCCCCCAAGGGGGCTGCCAAAAGATAAGTGCTTGGAGATGGTAGAAGAAAGTCATTGAGACTGCTTACTGTAGGGTTGTGCTTTATTTCCTCCAGATTTGGAGGTGGAGGCACCCGATTACTTTGACTTGTAAGAACCCTGTGATTGATATCTGGAGCTTTTTGAGCATCTGGGTTCGCCTGAGTGGCTCTGTTGGACATAGGAAAGGACCAATTTTTAGTAGGCCAGTGCCTACTGAACCTGGGTGGCTGCACTTGCAAGAAATATTTTACAGTTTGCATAGATTTAGCTTTGTCTTCCATTTTCTTTAAAACCTCTTCTGCCTTATTACCAAACAGAGTATCTTGCTGCAAAGGGGCATCCAACAATTTAGCTTTAACATGATCAGGCAGATTTTGCCTTCTAATCACAGATCCATTAACGGCGGCCCTACAAGAGGCCTCCAAGGAATCAAAACCACATTGCAAAGTATGCTTTCCAACCTGTTCTGCTGAATGCAATAAATCCTGTAACTCTTTATTTTCCACGCAATCATAAATCAACATAATTTTCTGTTTCAGTAAGCCCATAACATGCTGTTGATATTTAAGCATATGAAACTGGCAGTTTAAATCCCTGATTGCCAAGGTTGCAGACGTATAAACCTTCTTACCCCATCTATCCAGTGCCAGAATAAAATATGTAAGGTTTGTGCTTTTAAATTTTAATTGCTATGGTTTTACTTTCATTCTCATAGGTCGGCTGTGTCATATGGTTGTTATAAATTTGTATATATGTAATGAATTTATTCATTGTTTTACTGACACTGAAGAAGGGTTATTCCAGAAAGCTTTGTTTGTTCATTAAAGTGAGTTTTTTCTTATTCATGTTGTTTTTTGGATACTTGAGTTGGTGAATACAGAAGAAGATAGACCTTAAGGTTGAAGTTTTTGTCTTGATTGTGCAAACACTACCATATATAAGTAGCTGAAAAGCATTGGAAACATGAAGCACAAATAATTACACAGAATGATGAAGTGTACATCACATAGTATCACCTATTACCAACAATTCAAAAAACAGATACAAGAAAACCAGATAGAGTAGTCTATGAAAAAAAGACAAAAGTAGCATTGATCATTGAAACTGCTACATTTACCGATTACAGTGTCTCATGTATGGAGAGATAGAAAGTCATAAAATATGAGGACATGCAAGCAGATTTGAGGGCAATATGGAAGGAGGATACCCAGACAGTTCCAAAATTAGTAGGAGCAATGGGTCTCATAAAAAAGAATTTACAGTCATATTAAGTTATGATAACAATACATGTAACTCTGAATTACAGAAGGAGTCAATTCAGGGCATGCTGCATGCGGTGCAAAGCATACTTTTGGCTAACATCAACAAATGAAACAATACTAATTTCACAAACTTTAATTATACCCTGACTTAGAAATGGGTCCATTCCATTCATGGTATTAGAAACCCAAAGGATTTGCAGAAATTAAACCCAGAGAACTAGCAAAGTTTTTACTGTCATACTGTTTGAAGGACTTCTCACATTGTAATTTGCCTTGAAAGTAGTGTTCTGTCTTGTACCAACAGACTTTACCTTTATTTTAATTTTACACACATATCTTTAATCTTAAACAGTATATTTCATCTGAATATTGTTTAACTCTGCTGTTCTGCACACATTCATAGATTTCTCCATTCTTACTCCAGACTCTGACAAAGATTTCTTAAGGAAATTCTATCTTTCAACCATGATTTGTGCAGGTCACCAAAATCGCAGTTTTTAGCTCAGTGCATTAATTCAATCCCATGTACATCAACAAATTTCTCTGAACATTAGTTTATAATTAAAAATAAATAGCAAATATACAGCAAGTGCTTTTTAGCCTTACACTACCACTGGAACATGCCTTTAATAACAATCAGTTTAGTCTAGTGCTCTTCAATAAGATCAGGCGCATTAAATATGTTAACTACATCATCTTCAACCAAGTAAGAAAGCTGCAGCTGGTGTAATTTTTTCAGTAAGTGAAGTAATACCATAACGAATAAGTTTCTGCACAGATTGCTTCCAGCTTTCTGCCAAATTTCCTTATAATACCAGTGTTTCTGGTAGAGTGAGTGGTATAATGGACATCGTGGCAAATGATTCAGTGGCTTCCTTTTGAAATATCGAGACTCATAATAGTGAGACCCAGAATAACAAAAAAAAAAGACTAAAAACATGGGGGATTTATTGCTTTCCCCTTTAAGGTTTTGTTTTGCAGGGGGCAAGCCTCGCTGCACCTCTTAATGTCAGGCAAGCTTCCCATACTCCCAGTCTTCTATATACCAATTCTAAAGTCACCACACCTCAGAGAAAGTGAATATTCCAAGAAACAAGAATGTTAAAACTTAAGTCCACATTTTTGGTCATTCAGTCTTGCTTTTCTGGGTCTCACACTGACAAGTCACAGAATTTAAAATGGCTACTGATTCAGCAGCTGTGTTTAAAAGGCAATGACAGAAATTGTGAAATATCCAGAATTTTCAACTGCACTCAAAAGGATGGTGGCTTTTTCATCTGAATTCTGCTTATTTTACATCAGCTGTTGAGATGTGGCTTTGTTTTACTAGACTCATATTTATTTCATGACATTTTTCATAGTGTTCATATTTTTTGCTTAATCATTTCATTTTCCCAGTAATAGCATACAGTAATAGCAAAATACAGTGTTTTCTTTTTGTGAACAGATTTTGTTTTGATATTATGTGCTTTTGTTATTTCATGGGGTGTGCTAACTTTAAAGAAAATTCTATTGGTGGTCTAGTGATAGCATTTTAAGTCATTTGTTACATTTTTACATACACGTGTTCTCAGTGAAGAACATGACGTTGACAACATCACCTTTCAATCATTACAGCTGTAAACTGATAAAATAAACAATAAAAATAAAATTTTGCATTTAACAGTACAATCTCACTTGACACCATGTGCTGCTCTAGACTGGAGGATTCATTAACAGATTATTGACATTAACTGGGTTGACAGAAGGTGTAGATGTACAGAAGACTATGTCAGCAGCCACACTTTACTATTATGGTAATAATTCCTTGTGCAAGAGAGAATCACACAGCATTTGACATGTACAATAGACTCAGGGATACTTGAAGACACACACTGTACTAAATATTATAGCACACTCCTGTTCATATTTTCCCTCTATTTGCTCTAAACATGAGACAGAAATTAAAAAAGACAGAAAGGACAGATGGAATAGATGCTATATATGTAGCCTGTGAAGTTAAAAAGGCAGAGCAAACCAGAAAACAGGTCAGTGTAATGTAAAACTGTATTTTATATTAATATTTTCTTAATTTATGGAAAAGCCAACTGAAATGTAATGCCTTATTTACATTTCTCCCTTATTTCTTCTACCCTTATCCCTATGAATAACCATAAAATGTTGTTAATTTCATGTAATTAACCATTATTGTTTATTCCCTGGTATAGATACTGTGGGTTTACTGAAAAGAGTGCAAAGCATTATTTATTTATTTAATTTATTTAACATTTATTTACTAGGAAAATCCAACTTGGAACAAAGCCAACTTTCAGCGGAGGCCCTCGGAGAAACGCTCCAGATGCATGTCTTTGAAATGTGGGAGGAAACCAGAACACCAGGAGGAAACCTATACGAATGAAGGGAGGACATGCAGACTCTGCACAGAAAGCAATCCAGCAGAGAATCGAACTAGAGAAACTCTTGCTGTGAGGCGACAATGCTACCGCTGCACCACTGCACTGTCCATGTTCCCTTGATTCATCATTTTTTGAAAAATAAATATCAAAACTGGCGAGTCAAAAAAACAGTAAACCAAAAAAAAAAAAAATTGGCCACAAACAAACTCTTCTACACCTCTCATGTGGGGGAACCCCATAAATTACATTTACCAACTCCATGTTCATACCACAGTGGAGAACAGGGGGAACCCCCCCCCCCAAAAGCTCTCCTCCGGCTCATACAATGCAGTACATTGCATCTTTCACACTGAAACTCCTGACCCATAGGACAGCTGTCACTGTGCGGTGTTTTCAATTCTGAGATAGGTGCTTTTATGAAGAATTTAACATCTTATACTGCATTTACATCTGGGATTCATATTAAAATTCTAAGTGTTTCAGGTAAGTCAGTTATGTAACAGCAGCATTCTGCCAGTGCTGTGCTGTTTCCAGATTTAATTACTTTAAAATGCTAATAGTTTTTGTTTTTGTTCTCTTTGTATTGTGAAACTGCTTCTCCACGGTGTGTAACAAGAGTTTAGTGGGATAATTTGTTTCTCCCCACAGGACAAAGTGGTTTAGGATTAAAGGATACTTTAGATATAGGATATATATATATATATATATATATATATATATATATATATATAAATATAAATATATATATATATATATATATATATACACACACATATATATATATATATATATATATATATATATATATATATATTATATCAATGCATGTTAATGTACATCCTTCTAAGGGAACATAGCCCATGTGGAGGGTGCGTTGCCATATCAGGAAGGTGTATGCGTTGAGTCACACCATAGGTGATGTGTGATGTTATCACAGCCCATTGATTCTGTGTGATATGCCTGGATGAAGATAAAACAGTGCATACTGCCTATAGTGATCTAGCCTATGGTTTTGACACAATCCCCCATGCAGGTATCATTGAGAAACTCTCCCAGCTGGGGATTAACCCTTATGCCACTAGATGTGCAACAAAATGGCTCATTGACAGAACACATACTGTGAAAGTTGGTGAATAAACCTGTATCAGTAGAGCTGTCACCACTGGCATACCCAAGAGATCTGTGCTTGGCCCTTTACAGTTTGGAATCTATTTCTCGACAGTTCAGCCTAAAGTATATGGCCTTTGGCTTACCAAGTCTGCTGATTCCTGCATATTGGGTGCAATCATTGAGTCCACTAATGATGATATGCTACAGGAGGGGCTTACACAGACAAATGATTGTGACAAAGCCACATGATCTAGAAATAAATGCAGAAATGTGTCTTTCCTTCTGAAAAGTGGAATTCCATGCTAGTTACAACATTGACAACAGTCCTGCTATGCTGAAACCCAGTGATGCAACAATGAGAACACATGTAGATAGCGATTTGCACTTCAACCACCAAGTGTCCAGAGAGGCACTGAAAACCTATGTTGTGCACATAAGTCATGCTATCATATTCAGATCATTGGATTGTATGGCAGCACTGTACTCGAGCCTCATCAGAACTATAATACAGTATAATGCTCTGTTTTGCATATACCTCATCAGACACATGCAGCAGCTGGAGAGACCACAGGGGATTCTCACCAAGAAATCACAGGCCCTACAAACCATGCCATGATGTACATGAATAGACTGAAAGCCAAGTCACTGTAATCTGTATCATATAGGATGAGGTGACTTCTGCCTGGCCCCCAGGCCAGTCTCTGACCCTGCCCTGGTGGTAATAGTGCATATCCATAAACCACATATAGCTGATGACATCAGCAGTGCCTGTTGAGGAGAATATGGTAATAACAGTGTCACACATGCTGGTGTGAAAGGCTCTTTGTAATGTCAAGTAAAGGCATCCCCCCACACATGCACACAGGCATGCACGCATGCACACAGGCACGAGCACGTGCACACACACACACACACACACACACACACACACACACACACACACACACCTGACTGCAGTGAGAATAGAAACCCTACCTATCTAAGGTACACAGACTACAGACCTCTGTATTTAAGGGAAGTGCCACAGCTCAAGTCTGACTTGGAGTGTCTCAGTCAACACTTTATAGTTGATGATATCAGCAGCTGCTGTTAAAGAGAATATGATAATAACAGTGTCTGACATGTTGGCACTCTCTAATGTCAAGCAAGAGCACAAATGCACACACCCAGTTGACTGCAGTGAGAACAGAACCCCCTTCCTATTTAAATACACAGACTACAGCAGACAGTATTTTATGCAAGCACCATGGCACAAGTCTGACTTTTACAAGACTGCAGGTCAACTTACACTGGATGACATCAGCAGGACATGTTGGAGAGAAGATGTTGGGAGGCCTGCATGAAATGGATGTGTAGGCATGTACAAGTATCAAAATACTGTCAATCCATGGGATTGGAGGGGTAACTGTAGGATACATACTTCTGATCTTCTGGATAGACACACACACACACACACACACACACACACACACACACACACACACACACACACACTTGACAGCAGTAAGAACAGAACCCCTACCTATCTAAGTACACAGACTACAGAACTCAGTATTTTATACAAATGCCATGGCACAAGTCTAACTTTTACAAGACTGTATGTCAACTTATAGTAGATGACATCAGAAGGCCATGTTGGAGAGAAGATGTTGGGAGGAATGCATAGATTCATAGCTTCATAGATTCATTGGAGGTTACTAACTTAATGGCCCTAGAGCATTTACAAGCCTAGCCATGTAAAAACACAATTACACTTATTGAGCATAGTTAGATGATTGTTGTTAGCAGAGAGATTTTGTGATCAGCACTGACTGGCCCTGTCCATGAAGGACTTAGCTGCTACCCCAGGGGTGAATTTACAATCACTCATTCAGTTGTCAAGGTTATGATTGAATAGGATCATTGAGGAGTACTGCTTGACATGCAGTGGGAGCCTATTACAGAGGAGTGGTAATCGTTGGGAGAATTAGCTATCTTTCCACCATGTTCTGTTTATGTCACAGGTTAGGCTGAGATCCTTGGAGCAAGTTATTCTTGTCCTATTTGATTTGCAGATGTCCATCATTTCCAGTATGGCAGGGTATGAGACTGCTCTGTAGGCCAGATATAGGTCACCTCTCAGCAGCCTGCATGATACTGAGTACAATGACAGGTCTTTCAACCTTTCCTTGTATGTCATGTTTTGGAGACCCTGTATCCTCCTAGTCACAAATCTCTGTGTTTTGTCCAGTTGCTGCAGGTATCTGGTGAAGTACAGACAGAAGAGAACAGTGTATTTAATTAGTGGTCTGATAAGGGTAGAGTACAGCAGAGCTATGACCTCCCTGGTCTTGTATGCGATGATCTTATTTATCAGGTGCACAATGTAGAATGTGTATCTCACCACTATGGACACATAATTATTGAAGTGTAGATTGCTATCAATATGTGTTCCCAAGTCTTGCAACACTGTCTTTGAGCTTATAGGGGTGCTATGTATACCATAATTAGCAGGAGTACTTCATTGCCAAAGGGGACAATGAGGCATTTTTGCTTTAAAGTTGAGTTTGGCACCAATCATTTGTATGTTTCAATCCCTTCTGCAATATGCTAACATGATTGGAAGACTCTATATGACTGTAACCAGTTAACAATTATCTGCAAACTTGGTAAGCCACAGGCCATCTACCTTTGCCTGGACTTCAGAGAAATAGTTTCCAAACAGCTGATGGCCCAGCACAGATCCTTCTTGTATTCCACTGGTAGGTGGTCTAGTGGTGGAGGTGCAGTCACCAACTTTGACAGTGTGTGTTGTCAGTAAGCCAATTGGCTATTCATCTAGTAATGTATGGGTTAATTTCCAGAAGGGAGATTTTCTCTATGATACATGAATGAGGCATAGTGTCAAAGGCCTTGGATAGCTCATCATAGGCGGTATGTCCAGTTATCCCTCATCCAGGTCTTTGGGGTCTATATTAAAGAAGTCCAATAGGTTTAATAAGCAAGATCTACCCTTGACAAAACCAAAATGGGTCAGGTCAAGTGTGCTGAAGGTCATCTATGTCCCCGTGGTTAAGATCCATGCTTACTCCTTCCCTAGCCTTGCAGATAAGGCCTTTTAGGCTTATGGGTCAATAGTTGTAGTTCTGCATGTTAACAGATTGATGAGCATTGCATATCACCCAACATTTGATATTAATTTCTGTAGTGTAGGTGATATATGTGTGAAGAAAGTACTGAGACATTAGTGCTTGGAGGGAGGCAACACATGGCTTATATTGTAAATATGTGACAAATTGTTAGATAGGGTCTTCAGTTTGTTAGGTTTCCACATGTAATTTCATGTCATAAACAGGAAATGGACAGTAAACAGCAGTAATACATAATAATATTTACTTTTCCATAGCGAGGTGAGCAGTGGGTTTGCATGATGGTTGGCAAAGTGTTTTCGGTACTTTTCTGTTATCGGGGCAACACTTCTAATGAGCGCTTTCCATTATCTGCCCAGCATCGGAAAAGTTCCGGCTTTTCTAAAAGGCATTTACTACTTGGTGAAATCACTACTTATTTCCTTGTTTTAATTAAATGTATTCTGTCACAGCAGCAAAATAGCAGCCTAAATCCAAACAGTCGGTGTTCATGTGAATAGTCTTTGTGTATGTCAGTTTGGAACACACAGAATTAGACCACTGAAGTGGGATCACAGTTTATTAATACAAGCATGGATTGCATTTCAGACACTGCATGTCAGCTGCAAACAGTAGCTCGAAAAGCCTCCGTAGTCATATCAGTGGTGGTAAATGCTGCCAAACTGATGTAGCCTTGCTAAAATTATTTTGCCAGTAAATTATTGCAAGTTTGAGGTGAAGTAATACCTACAACTGGAATGCTGCACCTCATTATAATGTCTGTGGGTCGATGCACAGATTTCTTGGGTACTTGGTTTTTACTGTTCAAAACCATTTTTCTGTTTTTGAAACTAAAGGGTTGTTCCAAAAGGAAGTTTTTAGCTATAACCAACGAACCACACAGATACATAACTAAAAGAAGGATGGTGTTTACAATGGATCGTTGAAGTTCATAACATTTTTACTATGGATAACAGCGTCACCAGCATGTAAATGGAATACGGTCAGCCTATATACTCATCAGTTCAACCAGCGATGTCGTGTTTTTTTGGTACTTTTCCGTTATGCATGAAATTTAATAATTATCACTGGCAACATCACTGAGAGGAAAGTAAGTGTGTGTGTGGCCCACTTCAGCAGCAGCCGTGAAATCAGTGTGAGTGCCTGCTAAGATTCTAAGCGCTCATTTTGAGTAAGTGTTGCCCTGATAACAGAAAAGTACCGTGTTTTCATATGTGAGATATACACATTTACAATACTTTCCCTGTTTGCACAGAGGTAAGTAGTGTGCAAACACTAGCTGCATTGGTGAAGTCTGAGGGTTAGTACTGAATCTAAGAAACATACCTGCTGCTTAATTGACTCTGGGGCAGCAGGTGTAAATGCATTGACACATTTATTTTTGAGCCCAGACAATACTGAGTTCAAATCCAGGTGTATCCAATACTTTTAAAGACTTTTAAATAAACATAGGTAATGCAATAAATAAGTTTTTTACAGTACATGCGTTGCTGTGTGTTGGCATAGTGCAGTGGGGTTAAGAGGCATTGCACAGAGGTAAGCACAACATTGTACCATCGCTCACTGTCACAGTGCATTGGTGCATGATGTGCACCTCTGTGCAAATGCAGAGCCCAAAAAGTGAAGGGATCCATTGTTTTTCTACTACTTATGTGTGTTATTTGTGATTCTATTTTTTGATCAGATTAAAGGTGTTAAAATGAGGTAGACAGGAAAGGGGTGAAATAGGGAGCAAGCATGAGGAAGAAGAAAGGGAAAGCAGTACAGGAATGTGCAGGAGGGAGATAGAAAAGAACCATAGCTATCCATTTCTTTAAGAGTGAAAAATGAAAATATGTGCAGAATATTAACTGAATTTGGACTGTCACCTCCACAAAGAGGGGTGACAACAACATAATCATGTTGTATAGGCAGTTAGACCAAATCAAGTGTGTCAAGAAGACGGAAGTGAAATGGAGAACTATGCATGTGTGTGTGTGTGTGTGTGTGTGTGTGTGTGTGTGTGTGTGTGTGTGTGTGTGTGTGTGTGTGTGTGTGAGAAATGATGATGAAACAGTGGGTGAGGTCAATACATAAGAAGAAAACAGGATTTTGAATGCAGACACTTAAGGAGAACAGTGACAACCACACAGAATTTTGTATGTAGAAGGTAACACAAAACATTTTGAGAAGTAAGCCAATATGGGAATGGAAACAAGAAGTTTTTCAATTAGTGAGGATTGAAGGTAGAAGCACAAAAAGTAGGTAAGAGGGAGATGGAATTTATTGCAGAAAATTAGCTAAAGAACAAAGGTATTGGCATCAAGTGACTAGGGAGACAAAAATCTTGGGGAGGGCAAGCAGAAGTCTGGACTGTGGGTTGGAGACTGCCTTCCCTACCAGGGATTGATAACAGAGTATATGTGTAAAGAAAGGGCTAGGAGAGTGCTAAATGAAAGACCAGCCCTGGTTGCATTTTTTGTTGAGCCTGCAATAGAAGTTGCAGTAAAAATGGATGATTAGTAAGGCATATAAAATAATGCATGATAACTCTTAATCATTCAGAAGAGGTTAGAAAAGCCTGGTAGAAGAGAAAGGAAATGCACTATACAAAGAAACAACAGGAGGATATATGAGTGGCGCCCAAGTATTAACACAATTGAGATGGGTTAAGATCTTTGTATGAAAGTGTTTGTGTAAGTGTTTTTATACTCCAAGTAGACTTCAAAGAATTTTTCCACAGGTAGACAGCAATTGCTGAAGATGTGATGGGAAAGACAGGGGCAGAGCTGGATCCTGGCCAAATGGGGTTCAAGGCAGGGTAATGGACCAGGTCACCCCACCCCCACCTCCCATCCATTCCAGTGTCCTACTCCTTGGATAAATCTCTGCAGTTACCATAAACACTTTTCAAACCTCTCAGTGTGCACACTATTTTCTGCTTTACCTCTGCAATGATCATAGATATTTGGATTTAATTTAAAACTTTTATTTCAAACTTTATAGCACACATACTGATAGAAATTTGCTAAACAAAACAATACTGTTTCACAGTGAAACATACTTAGCATAAACAGTAAACGTCTCTGCACATTCATTAAAACAGCACTGAAACCCACAGTCAAAGAAAATGAATCTCGCCAGTGGCAGATAAAGTTTACCATTGGGCTGTTTTCAAACAATAGGCTCCTTGTACTCATTTTTAGGACCATGCATACATGCATGTGTTCTTTGATTCACCTTCCTGGTTGCATTAAATTATATTCCTTGCATAATAGAGCACCACTTGCTAGAGTGTGTTTGTAGTTTTGAACATTTTACCAGGAAGCAATAAAACAAAATGCAAAAACCAAAAATGACAAAACTGCCTATTTCAGAACATTTCAACCATAAAAGGCCTAAGTTCAGTCATTACAATCAACCAATATATTCAATATCACAATCTCTGCAGAAGTAAAAGTCATCTGAATAATTCCACATTAAATAGCTCTGTAACTAATGAAAAGGTTGCTGCTAGCAAACAACTTTATACTCCAGTATTTCTTCTACAAATTTAGTGCTAGCTACCCGTGAAGAATAAATTGCAAATGTTACATTAAAAAAATGGTAAGCTGGTAACACTTCAATAAGGAATGGATGGCAAACTGACAACAGATTCATAGTTACTAGGCATCCCTTCCAAAGGAGGATATACTCAGGAATGCATCACCCCCTCCCCTTTAAAGTACAACACAACATCAGCAATCCACCTACATGCTGTGGGAGTAGAACCCACAGCCTTCTGTACCAAAATAGCTATGCTACCTGCTGTGCTACTAACATTAATTTTAAACTCTATAGCACAGTAATGATGACCATTTGCTAAACAAAACAGTTGTAAATTGAAAACAGAATTAGCATGAGCAATAGTAAACTTATCTTCCCTTGAAACTCACAATTCCTTGAAAATGTACTGAAGTTGAAACTCATACTTTCTTTAATAGTTTGGTAGTAGGTGTAGTGGATTCAGGTTCTTGTCTCCTGTAACTAAGGTACAGGGTTTGAGCCTGAGCAAATTAACTAACCTGCCATCTCTAACTAGGGCATCACACAGGGGCACACAGCTGTCAGCAGCAAGAAAATATTGTGTTAAATCCCATGTGTGGGAAAGAAGCAAGTGGCAGGATTGTGTTCTTGTATTTAAATTCCACATGCAGAAAGTGGAAAAGAAGAAGCACAAGCACAGGCAGCAGCAGAAATGTCTTGTGTTAAAGTCTGTGTGCATAAAAGAAGAAGCAAATAGCAGGAATATCTTTGTGTATTTAAATTCTACAAGCAGAAAACGAGGAAAAGAAGAAGAAGGAAGAAGCAGGTTTGTTCACTGATGTACTTAGGGATGCACAGAAACAATGTTCTTAAAGAACACATGCAACTGTTTTTTTTTTAATTAAAAAAGTGAATGTTGTGGCAGCAGTCCCATCCAAGGCCAGTGGAGGTCCCCTTCTAGCCATCGGATAACTGCTTAGGTCACCTAGTACTGGGGACAGCTGTAGAGAGGAGTACCTGTTAACTTTTTTTATTTTTTTGAGAATGTAATTATTGATAGAATTTAGAAATTCCTTGCAGGATGTTTTGTCAGAAACATAGGAGGAACAAATTATTTTTATTAAGAGAATTATTACTTTGAGCTGGAATATAGTAACTAAGTTGCCTAGACACAGTAAATCTTACTAAATTTAATGCTGTTTCCTACCAAAAAAGCAATTACTAAGAAATAAAAATCAAAAACAAAATCATTTGTAACAGAACTGTTAAATGTTGTAAAGGAGATAAAAGAACAGAAGGTGGGATCTCTGAAAAAGGGAAGGGGTAAACTATATAGAAACAAATGGAATATATGGGAACAATAAATACCAAATAATGTAGAGGAAAAGTGAAATTTCAGGGAAGGCAGGACTTCAGCAGTCTAGGTAATGGTAAACTTAATAATAGTTAAGACAAAAATCATATGTATACAATGTGTACAAATGAAAAAGTTGTTCTAATGGTTTGTTTTGCCTTTTATAATTGAATGGGCACTTCTGTCAAAGGGTTATGTGTGATATTAATAAAGGATCCAGATTGTTTATTTTGTACATTGTTTAAATTATAACATTACATTTCCAATATAACCATTTTATAATATTTAGATAACTGTAACTGAATGAATCATCTTCATTAAAATGACCTTATCAGCTGCTAAAATATTGTTCTGTGCCATTATTACTACCATTACAGTGAAACATGGCGCTAACTTAATATGTTCTTCATATTGATCACTGCTGCAGTAGCCTTAGCTATAGGGTTATATTCTGCCAAGGATATAACAGCTGGACAGCTTCCAAAGCTTCAGCATACATTCCACATGCCCAAATCATCAAGCAGCTCAAGCTGAACTCAGTAAAAGACAAATTTGGGCCAAAAGCCCTTCAGGGCTTTACTGACACCAAAGAGTACACTCATCTGAGGCTTTTAAGTATCAATGGTCAGCTTGTACTTTCCTTAACTGGGCAGGTAAGTTACCTTTGGGGGGAAAATATTTCATTTTCTTATTTTTTACTGATGTTTTATTACTTTTCTCTTCAGGAAACTTATTTTAAAGCTAGGAGTGTTGTGTTTTAATGGATTGTCTCAAGACTGTAATGTAATTTTAAATGGAGCACTCGCTGTTTCTGTCAGTTTAAAAGTAATGGGATCTAACCGATAAACTATTTTCTGTGGGGAAATTGTGGTTATTATAAGGTTGTGGCGTTGCCATAGTGTTTAAAAGAGCTTTTTACTATGTTTTTTCTGTTAAAAAAGTAACTTTTGTGGACTGGTAGTTCAATTGGCATTGTTGCTTTTTTTCCAGGATATTGGCACCATGGAACAGATTGTCACTCCCATGGTTTGGTCCTTCTTCCAGCTACAAAAAGAAAAAGTTAAGCAAACAGCCTTTGCCATCACAGCAGGTTAACAATTTTTCTCAGCCACAGATAGGTGACTCTGCTGTGACCATTTGTTGTATCTCACAGCACTCATCTTTTACCTCAGTGTAGCACCTACAGCCACTATGGACCAGGGATTAGCCCATGCTTTGTGGCGGTTGGAGTCCCCTCAGTAGGCAAGGAAGAACCACTCTTGTTAGTCCTGGTAGAGGGAACAGGGAAGGTTCTCCTGTTGTGTCAGAATGCTGTGCCCATCCCTGGGGAATTAGTGGCTGCCATTAATAACATGGTTGGCCCCATTTTTCCTGTCAAAACGAAACAGAAAACCAAGTATGTATCTACTCCTTCTAAAATTTCATAGAATATGAGTAGTTTACTGGGAATGAGTCAAGGTTTGATTCAGGCTATTGATCCTTCTTGTACAGCAGTTTGTGGTAAAAAAAAGATGGATTCCCCCTTTCCTCAAGATTCTGAATCTGAATAGGAAGATACAGGAATGGCTTCAGGGCTTTGTCCTTAGATTTCTGATTAAGACTCAAAAGAAAACTCACTTTCTGATTCTCTTGTGGGGACTTCTCTCTCTCTGAGACTATTCATAGACTGTCCCAGTGTTTTCAGTGTGAAAACACTGAGGTTTCTCAGAAAATCAAAAATACTACGAGTTGTTACAGAAGGATTTTCCAGAACCTACACCCACTCCTCCTGTCTTGTCTACTTTAAAGGATATGCATCTTACTGCCTACAATTTTCCTCATAGTTAGCCAGCTGTACCTAAAAAGGCAGATGAGATGTATACAGTTCCTCAGACTTTTACATTTTGGTACACTATTTCCAAACTTGACCTAACAGCCATAGACTTAGTTGACTTTTAGCTGCTAAGACCTTCATTAATCCAATCCTACTCTTTCTAAAATGGATGAGAATGTTATTGATAGGTATGGGAAAAAGTGTATACTTCTGCATCTTTGAATTTCAGAATTTTAAATTGTCAGGCTAATATGTTAAAGTTTATTCTGACATATTGTGAAAGTATGAGTAATGTTTGATCTACAGTTTCTTCTTGTGAAGAAAAATCTGCTTTAAATAATTTAGTTTCTTCTAATGCACAGGTCACTACTCATTGTTTGCAGTGTGTGTATGACTCTTTTAATAACTTCTTCCAGGGCTATGGCCACTGGTACAGTTTTAAGGAAGTTTGCTTGGCTGCATTCTCAAAAACCTTCCAGATGATAAGAATGATATTTTAAATTCTCATCTGGATAGATATTCAGTGTTTGCACCCTCTGCTGCAGAGGTGATAAAAAAGCGTGATGAAAGGGGTATGTTTGTCCAGAGAATCTGTAAGATTATACAAGGGATTTTCTTTTTCCTCACTCAGTTTTGGCAAAAAAGAGAATAAACAGTCCTGATAGAATTCCGGTAAACAGACTTTTAAGAAGAAGTGGCAAGGAGGTTCCAAAAGGAAGTCTCAAACCTCCCAAAACCAAGGACATTCTAACAAGTCTGAATGACTATTCAAGGGACCTTGTGACCCTCTCCCATACTGGCCATCTTTCTCTTCCAGAAAGTCTGAATCTCCATTTTTTTCTTCGGCAAAAGATTGTTTTAGACAAATAGGTTTTGAAAATCATTCATCAGGGATTCAGGGTTACAGATGGCAGTGGGAAGAAATTTCTCCTTTCCAGTTTGTCATTCCTCATCCTGCAGATCAGCCTGTTTTGTTTCCACCTGTCCTTCATCACATGCTGTCCCAAGGAGTGAAAGAACCAGTTTCTTCTTCCCGGGTGGTGAAGGGATTTTACTTAATGGAGATCTTAGTCACAAAGAAAGAAAATATTTGCAGACCAGTTCTGGATCTTTCTTTCTTAACTAAACATAAAACCAACAAAACGCAAAAAAAAAATGTGGACATAAGTGCATTTGACTTAAATGTCAGTTGTGAGTTTAATATAGTGACACATAATTTAGACATTATTAACTTGTCTGATTTAAATATTAGTTTAGCAATGAGGAGTGTTTTGTTGAAGGGTATAAAGTTTGTACCTACTAGAAATACCCCTCTAGCCGAAATACTAATTGATGTTAATTTTTTGGATTTTCATTTAAAACTTTTTTAAAAGATGATACCTGCACACATTAGCAATACCCAAGAGCCTAGAAAGGGTCATTATTGGGTGGCAGTAGATGTGAATTCATTGTATATGAATTATACAACTCAAGTGGGACTTGTTTTTTTTTTTTTTTGCTTGAGTTTTGTCTGAACCAGGATTATTTTTGTTTTGAGGATGAAGTTTATTTACAGGTAAAGGGTACAACTAAGAGAGCATCATTTGCTCCCACTTATGCGCACTTTATGTGATGACCCTCCACTGGACCAGTAATCAAGGAGCCTCAATCCTCACCAGTGGCAACAGTGGAGGATGTTCCCTGAGAGGATGACAAGTACACACACAGTATTCCCAGATGCAGCTCTCTGCATCAACTGCAATTTCCCTTAACAGCACACAGAGATCACAGGCAGTCTGGAGCTGTTTTCTCCCTCTATCGCCATATCCCCAAATAAAACTCCCCACTGGCACAGCTATAGAGTTCAGTCCTTAGCCAGAGTTCCAAGCCAAATCCTCCAACAGTATCTCTGTCCAACCAGTGCTTTATGTCCCTGCCCAAATAGCTAACATCCACACACACACACACACACACACACACACACACACACACACACACACACACACAGACACACACACACACACACACACACAGAAAACCCTGTGACTGGCACATGTTTACTAGCCATGCCCTCTTTTGCCCAGACTATAAGGTAATTTTCACTGCCATCAGAACCCTTCTGTTAGCTACCTTAAGGCCCTTAACAAAGGGTGTCCAAACTTACTGTGTGATATTAATATTAACACAAGTGGTAGTTTGACCAAGAGCAAGGCTATTAGGAGTGGCCCACACAGTGTCACCAAATAAATATGCAAGTACTCTCAAAACTTAAACATCTCTACACATATCAGCCAGAATGAAAGGTTTAAATATATTTAATAATAAACAATAAAAGAACAAGACAATAATAAATATACATTCACATCAGAGTTCAAAACCACAGGAAATATTTAAAACAACATTGCAGGACATTCTCAAATAAATAAAGAAAATAGCTAAACTAAGCTTCACTATATTCCTGACTGAATCTAAGAGAATTGCTATAACCTAAGAACTTACTAATAGAGCAAGGCAGATAGTTGTCAGGTCCAACACAGAATGCAGAATGCTCTGTCTCACTAGGAGGCTTCTCAAATTAATATCTAAAATATTACTGCTGAAGCTGGCAGTATTTAATATCTACCTGTAAAAATATACAGACGAGGGCTTCTCCTCAGATCTCTGTCAGATGCTGAAAGTCATAAAACAATTGCATTCCTTCATGCTTTTAAGACTAGTAATTAGTTCACCCTAAAGACAACACAGAAAGTTTCCTAAAACAGACATTGTATCTCATTGAAAACTGAAAGATACCATCTTTTATGGCATAGCCATAAAGTAATTTAATTTCAGTTATTTTTCTGAAGTTTGCTGGACTGAAGTTAACCTCTTGAACTCCAGTTTCCATTGTTAAAATATATATATTTAAACAGTTAGCACAGTGCATGTACATTTCTGTTCTCTTCCAGTAGGGCACACTGTGGTTACATTTCAAACAGCACTTTGCAAATACCTTTTCAACACACACGTCTGTACAAGCAGTTTGATATACACATGACATACAGTTCTAATACATTTGTAACACACGCATCTTATATAAATCAGTATCCAAAACTTCACAGAGCAGAAACAGGCTAAGAAAACATGTCACCTCAACATAAAATCCAAGGATAATTTAATAAAGGATAAGCACTTTCACAAACAGTGTTGCTTCATCAGCTTATTACATTCAAAAATATTCCACAATTATATATCATTCCTAGCAACACAAACCAGCCAATAAAAACAGAATGCATCCTGCTTCACCAGGTAACAGAACCATTCAAGCATTAACCTTTTAGTTACCACATTATAACATAATTCCAAACAGTTAGCAAGCATTCTAAACATATATACATACACTTATACTAAAATTTTACTGTTCCTAATCAGCATAGATTCATAAATACAAACAAAAAACAAAAACGCATCTTAAAATATGCTCTATTAATTATATGTATAAATATAAAAAAAAATATCCAAAAATCTGTGTATGTACAACAATTACTTCCTCAACCTGTGGGCTACTAAGGTGGGTTTAATAGAAATATGATCATTTAGCCCTGAACCTGCTTGTGCTCTTAACCTAAGGATTCACCTAAGTTCTGCCTGTTCTGTTGTATTCGCTATGTCCCCTTTTCCATCATTCTGCTGTATAACCTCCAAGACCAAAAACTTAAATCTATGTTCATCTCCCATGTTATTCATATGTTTTGCCACAGCACTATATTTCAAGGCTCTACTGGCACAGTATAGGTCATCCCTAACTCTTTCCCCGAACCGCCAAGTTTTTCCTACATAGATGAGGGGCAGGATACAGAGTGTGCTAAGTAGACCAAATTCTTGGCATTGCAATTGGCACATGCCACCAATGCCACTATATATTTTCTCAGCACTCTCTTTAGCAGACTCCATGGTGTTCATATTTTCCCTCTCTGGATGACCTTATTCTAGTTCCTTCTCAGCAGATTCCTCTAGAGGATTTCAGATTTACTATGCTACTTCTTCACAGTGCAGGTTTTACTCTCAATCTCAAGAAGTATATTTTGACCCCTTTCACAGGACCAAGTTTTTTCTGGGATGCAGAATTCAGAACCTATCAATGATGGCTTTTCTTCCTCCTCCTAAAGTCCACTCCTTAACATCATTCTTCCAGTTTCTTCTTCCTTTACAGATGGTGTCTACAAGTGAGCTTCTATTAGCCCTGTGGCTCATGGCTTCCACTATCCCAGTAATTCTTTTGGCCAAACTCCACAGTGGTATCTCAAAACAATTGGCTGAACTTTCCCATTCTTCTCCTCAGAAAAGAGTTTCTGTGGTGGATTTACCAGATTTTACTGAACCCGGGCCTACCTTTTCAGGTGCTTCCCTTCACTCAGAAGCACTTTACAGTGGTTTCAGACCTTTGTTGGGGGACTTCTTTCAATGACATCAAGGTCCAGGGGGTCTGTTCTCTTTGGAAGGTAAAAGCCCATATCAACATCAAGGAAATGAAATCTCTTATCCTAGCTGTTCAGGCTCTGTGTTTCATTTGGATTCCAGGTGCCCTCAGAATTTTCACAGACAACACCTACCATCTTTGCACACTGCCATCCTAGCTTAGGATTTTGCTATCCACCATCATTTGATGTTTCAAGTCATTTATATTCTCCTCATCCACCATCATTTGATGTTTCAAGTCGTTTATATTCTCCTCAGAGCACAATCTGAGGACAGATAGTCAGAGCAGGACCAGGACAGATGGTCACTAGTAGATGCTTCATCCTCCTCTCTGAACAGACATCTTCCCATGTTCTGTTCCAGAGTAGCAAGTTCTCTGTCTTGGAAAGTGGATGCCATGTCATTTTCTTGGAAAGGGATATTCTTATATGCTTATCCTCCTCTTCCTCTATTGTTAAGTGACTTGTATGAGAAAATGTGGGACAGGCCCAAAATCTTGTTGGTGATTCCATTTTGGCCCAGACAGCACTGGTTTTCCCTTTTTTTACTTGGCCAGGGGCGATTATAACATGTTATCTCCCAGAATGTGTCTCCTATCACAAAACAAAGTTCTCTCATTCACCTTCACCATCTCTCCCAACATTTGACTGTCTGGGTGACAGATTTTTGATTCTTTTTTGACACTGATTGTCTGAGAATGTGCTTTGGCTTTTGCAGGAGGCAAGAAACCCCACTACTATAAAGTCTTACTTTGCAAAATGGAAGAGTTTCTTTGTTTGGCATTACAAACATGAACAGGACCCACTTTTAGTAGGCATCCCTAGTGTTTTTTCATATTTGTGTGAGTTGCTCAAGTCTGGTTCGGCATACACTTCTGTTAAGCTCATTTGTCAGCCATTTCTGCTTGCCTGCCACTGGATCCACCACTTTTCTCTAGGTTTGAGGTTAAACAGTTTCTAAAGGATGTTCTTCATATTAAGCCTCTAAAAAATACCTCTTTCTTTGGATCTTAATTTTGTTTCGGAGAAGTTAACTTTGTTACCTTTTGAAACAGCTGCCTCTTCTGATTTGAAATTATGTACCTGGAACTGTCTTGTTGGTGGCTTTGGCTTCTGCCAAAAGAGTCTCTGACCTTAAGGCCCATAAGGTAGTTCCTCCTTTCCCATTTTGTTTTCCACAGAAACAGTGTCTCTGTAGAGAAATCTTTTTTTATGCCTGAAGTGGTCAATGACTTGTCTTTGAATCAGACCATTCATCTTCTTTCTTTTTTCCCTCACTTCAAAATATCAGTGAGAGTCTTCTAAATTATTTGGATTTGCATAAGAGGCTCAGTTATTATTTAGACAATTACTATAAGAATCAATCAGAGGAGCTTAGAAAGGATTGGGAAGAGAGATTGGATAAGTAATTCATAAAGAGACAAATATATCTCCCAAATATACAACAAAAACTAGAAGATTTAGCATCATTGCCTGGAAATGTTTACATAGGTATTCTTATACCCCAAGTTGACTCCAAATTTTTTTCCTCAGATGAATAGCAAATGTGGTGTGACAGGGAAGAAAGAGGCAGTTAGGAGCATGATTTTTGGGAGTGTAGTGAGTTGGCAGACTTTAAAGATTCCCAGCAGACCACTCTGTCAGGAATGCTGGGTGAGCAGATGTGATTGACTGGGAAGATGATTTTTTGAGCTATGATACAGCATCAGAATTGCCTAGAGATAGTAAGGCCTCGCTGAGTCTAATTATGTTGGCTGCAAAAAAAAAAAAAAAACAATTACTAGAAAATGGAAATCAAAGTCTAAATCAACTTTACTAGAATTAGTGAATATAGTAACAGAGATAAAACAACTGGAATTGGGATCTTTAGAAAAGGGAAGGAGAAAACTATATAGGAAAAATTGGGAAATGTGGGAAAAATATATGCAGAGAAGGAACAAGTTTTAAAATAAAGCAGGATTTGAATGAGGTGTATAATGCGTAACTGACAATGACTGTTAAGCTTAAAAGTGATGTATAATAATTGCTACTACAGTTGTTTCAGAAGTGTCTCTGATGCATAATGTTTCCAACTAAAGTGGTGTAAATGTTTGTTTTTCATTTATATAAATATAAGATTGCCTATGTCATATGTAATAATTTAATAAAGATTTTTTTTGTTAAAAAAAAACAAGGACATTAGAAAAGCTGAGCGACTTTTTGTTTCTTTTCAAGCCAAGAAATTGGGTTTAGTTGTTTCAAAGGAAACTATCTCTTGTTGAATTTCTAAAGCCATTTCTTTTTGTTAATCTTTTCTTGGCAAGCAGCTCCCCACTTCTGTTTGTGCTCATTCTACTAATGCAGTTGCTTCTTCTGGAGCTTTTTTAAGGGTCTCAATGCTAAATCCATTTTGGAAGCTGCTCCTTGGTCTTCTTTGGATACGTTTACTAATCACTATAAGTTGGATGTTCATAGGTTCATAGGTTCATAGATTCATACTAGGCTATCTGCCCTAGGGCATTTATAAGCCTAGCCAGAGTGTGTTTGGCTTTCACCACCCATTTTAAATGAATTTTGCTATGCCCTTTTTCAAGGTTAGTATACTGTGCCTCTGTCTAACAGTGACACAGAAGTGATACCTGGGGTAAACCTACGATCTCCCATCCACTCATCAAGATTCCTCTTAAAGAGAGTCAGTGAGGGACTCTGCCTAACCTGGACTTGGATTTTATTCCAGAGTGAAGGGAGCCTCTGGGTTATGAATGTGTCCCTCCAGCATGTCCTATTTATTTCAGTGCTGAGGTTTAAGTCTCTCGAGCCTGTAGCTCAATGGGATTTGGATTTTCTGAGGTGCAGCATGTCCATTAATTCCGAGTTGGACATGGCTTTATACGTCAGGCACAGATCGCCTCTGAGCAGGTGGTATGCCACTGAGTAGAGCTGGAGTTTCTTTAACCGGGCAACATATGGCATCTATTTGAGCCCTTTGATCCTCTTGGTGAGGTACTTTTGGGGTCTTTACAGTTGCTGACAGGTGTCTGGTAAGGTACATCCCAAAAGGGGCATTGTACTCAATTATGGGCCTGATGAGGGATGAGTAAAGAGGCACGATGACCTCCCCTGATCTAGATGGGAATCCCTTCATGATTAGGTGGGCTATATAAAATGTTTTTCTAACCACTTTGGCCACGTGGTTTTCAAATGAGAGATTGCTATCAACTTGGGTCCCCAGGTCCCTAATTACTTCTTCCGTACTTAATGGATTACCACCTATGTGGTAATTTGTGGGCACTGTTTTTGCCAAAGGGGATGACTATACACTTTTTGGCATTTAGCTTGAGGCCATGGCTCTGGCACCAGTTGTCTGTTTCTATGAGGCCCTTTTGTAGGATGCTTGTGTTGGCTGGAGAGTCGATTATGGTGCCTAGTTTGCAGTCATCTACGAACTTGGTCAGCCACAGTCCTTCTGTGTTGGCCTGTACCTCCGAGAAATATATACCGAACAAGAGAGGTCCCAGGACTAAGCCTTGTGGGACGCCACTTGTAACTGGTTTGGAGTCTGACATGGCTTCAGCAATTCTAACCATGTGGTTTCTGTCCTTGAGCCAGTTTGCAACCCATCTAGTGACACAGGGGTTTATATTTAAGCTGGTGAGCTTATCTATAATGCCCGAGTGGGGTATTGTATCGAAGGCTTTTGCGAGGTCCAGATAGGCTGTGTGGACCACCTTACCCTCGTCAATGGCCTTGGTGACTGTTTCAAAGAAATCGACCAGGTTTAAGAGGCAGGATCTGCCCTTAACAAAGCCAAACTGGGTAGGATCCAGTGTCTGTAGGTCCCCAATATCTTTATTTATGAGGTCCATGATGATCCTTTCCATAGCTTTGTAGACCAAGCAAGTCAGGCTTATGGGGCGATAGTTTCCAGGATCCGTTGAGGCACCACCTTTGTGGAGAGGGACCACTGTTGCTGTACGCCACTCTTTGGGTACATATCCTGTAGTAAGGCTGAGATTGAACAGTAGTTTTATGTTTGGGTTTAGCTCTTCTTGGAGCTGATGTAGGATGCAGCCCGGGACACCGTCTGGTCCCATTGATGCTGTGTTTTTTGCTTTGGAGAGGGCGGCTCTTACCTGAGCATCTGAGATGTCAGGAGGGCAGCACTCTGCTGGGATAGATATTTGCCCTTTTGGTGGGGGGGGGAGTTTGCACTGAACCTGTCAGCTAGGATGTTGGCAATGTCTGTGGGTTCGGTGTATTTTTTGTCATTTTGAACTAATTCTGAGCATATCTGAGAATTCCCACCCAGGTTCCTGACATAACTAAAGAAAGCCTATTGATCATCCTTAGTGTCCTGTGCAATTTTTCTCTGGAAGCTGGCCTTAGACGATTTTATGAGTGCCCGTAGTTTTTTGATAATACTGATCAGAGATGCCTTCCCTTTTTGGGATTTTGTTCTATCATGTAGTAGCTTCCAACTTCTGTTGGATAGTTTGTTGTTTCTGGGACTAAGTCAGGATTTGCCAGGTCCATTTTCCATGGGTTTTTAAAGGGTTCCTTTTTGACTTCCTTCTTCCACCATTTCCAGTAGCTTTAGTACTCTCCCTTTTGAAAGGAATGCTGCAACAGTGATAAGGAAGGATAGTACAGCTCTGCAAGAACTTGCCATAACAGTTGATGTCCACCTTCTCACTGTTGCAGTATTCTGTCCCTCCCTTCTTCCCCCTGCTGTGTTTTTCCTTTTCCCTCTGCCTCAGGGGTTTTCCTTTTTCCTTCGTTTTGGATGTACATGCCATTTCTTTTCTCTTCCTCCTGGGTTGTTCTAGTTCTGGGGATCTAGTGCCCGTACATCAGTTATGTACCTTATGCTTTAGACTTAGGACATATGTCTTATTTACAGCATCTGAAAGGAACCAAGGCTTTGGTATGCTGGTCGGATATATAGCTATCCTTAGCAGGATATCCCTTTTGTAAAGAATACTACAGCAGTGAGAAGTAGGACATCCACTGTTATGGTAAATTTTTACACAACTGCACTATCTATGTTATCTGTTTATCTATCTGCTTATTAACTAGGTAAGTGGGCTGGACCTAAGACCTTTTCCAGTCATGGTGGCCCTGGCCATAAAACATATACATGGCTTAAAACATTTTCTGTTATTTGAAATTAGGATAAGATCAATACAGACCCAATAACTCCAGCATCAGCACAAAAGTACATCCTATAATTTGCTACAAACATTTATTTGTATTACTTTTTTTTAAAATCTGTAATGGTTCTTTCGGATGTGTGTATTTCTAAGGAAATGTGGCTCTCCAGAGTCCTTCTCTCTGTTATACCACAGTAACATAGCATCACACAATTATTTAACCGCCACCAGGCCAGGTCCATTAAATAGTATGGACTGATGAAGTCAGGGTGCATGTAAAGACAGAGATTGGGAGTCAACATTGCTGCTTACAGATGATGGCCAGATACATCACTGTGAGCCCAACACCCTCATGATTCAGAAGGGCAGTCTGAGCTTTTGGAAATGAACATCTCTTTAAGTGAGTCTACACATCTCCTAAAGTTGGAACCACATATTCACCTACTCTGGTCACTATATATAGTTTTAAGAATCACTGAGGCTTCAAGAATGGCCTGCTTCACACCAGCATACCATCTCCATCTTTCCTTTGAAGAGGGATGATTATGCAGACCCTTATCTTTCCTCCCTTTCCCCACCAACTAATTGAAACCAGCCTACCTGAGTCATGGTAAAGACATTATCTCAATACACCAACAAAGTTGCCTTGACATTCGGATTTTGGCACATAATTTTGAACTCAACAAGGGTTGGCAGACATTGGTGCTGTGTGCTATCAGTCCCTGAAATTCTAAATCATTGCATGCTAATGAAGTTCATTAGTAATATACAGTGCCGAAGAACAAAACAAGCAGCCAATATGTCATGTAGTTTGCTGAGAAACTCACATATATGTAATGACCTCTACATAGAGAACTAGTGCAACTGATTGATATGAAGGAATGTCCACTTATTTTATGTCACATCAATTGTGCTCATAACTCTCAACGGGTCTACCTGATAAGAACGAAAAGCAAAAACACTGACAATGAGATCATAGACACCAGAAGACTGACAAGGGAAATAATCAACAGTTTGAAATCACAACACTGAAAACACCGACATGCGAAACAAGCGCGACTGTGTAAGTATGTGATAGTGTTAGGGTGCAGGTAAGGTAAGTGTGCGTTACTGACGGACTTTAGGGTTAAGATGCGGGTAAGGTAAGTGTGCGATAGTGACAGACTTTAGGGTTAGGGTGCGGGTAAGGTAAGTGTGCGATAGTGATAGTACTTAGGGTTTGGGTTTGGGTTAAGGTTAGTGCATAGATAGTTGTGTATGTAAGGTTTAGTGTAGGTTCGTAAGGTTTTTGGTGTGCTTGTGCTGTGTGTGTGTTTTTCGGAACAGCAAATTTGTTTTGTTTTGTTGACTGTCAGGATTGTGGTTTGTCGGGCATGTGAACTTTCATGTTTTTGAACTTTCGGTTTTGTGGTGTCGGTGATCTCGTTGTCTGTGTTTTCGCTTGTTGGTCTTATCAGGTAGATCCCGCTCAACCTGTTAATGCAAAAAATCTGGACAAAGCTTGACAAAATGGGGGTACAAATAGAGACATATTTTAAATATTGCTCTTATAAACTTAGAAAGTTGCTAGAGTAACAAGATTTGTTTTAATAATACATTTTCGGAAAGATATGAAGTCTGAAACTCAAATGTATTCATTATACTTCAGTCCTGATGTCATTCCAGTGATTTGCCAGGAGAAAAGAGGAACAGACCAAAAATATGAGCCAAAAATCTGGACATTCTGTGAAAATCTGTACAGTTGAGAGGTAATTTGTGCTGCATCACTTTTTAGGTCTGTGTTCAATATGTTCATGTCTATAGTACTCCTGCCATGTATTTGTTGCTGTTGAAGACTTGCATGGAATATACTACAAGAATGTTAAGATATTGCTTACATTTATGAGTATTCCTTTGGATACCACTCTGTGTAGATGGCAGTACTGTAGTGTTGCTGTAGGCCACTTTTGTGGACACAAAGATTTTTTCCACACATACATGTTGTTCATTATTGTGTTCTTAGCATAGAAAGTCGTTTGCTGTCTACAACTGCCCATGAAAGTATGCGGCATACTCATCCTACCCACAAGTAGTTTCATATCCTGGCGGCTGTTTAGAAGAATCACTGTGAGTTCACTTGGAATGTGTCTGTGTATTTGTGTATGTGTAATCCAATACACATCACTGCATTATCCATAAATCTGTGTTGTATAGTCAGTGTTACAATTCACACATATATTACATATGAACCCAGTTTGTTACATTGCATCTTTAATTATTCTGAAAACATTACGCTGGCCCTTTAATTATTCCAAACAATGGGAGTAGCTCAGTGTAAGGCTTTTTAGAATCCCACCCTTTATTTAATTCATTCTGGATATAAAACTGGAAAACTACAAAAAATGTATTTCTTTATTTATTTATGCAGCATTGGATCCAATTATTTTATTTTATAGTCAATCCCCTAACCTACATGCTGTTTGTGTAAATTTTATGTACTTATTCCAATTAAGCAAGGCAACATAATACGCAGCACAGACAGAACAAAGCGTTTTCAGGTGTTTTAAAGCAAAACTGTTGTTTTTTTCTTTGCAGCTTTTATAACTAAACATTCTCTTACCTTAACATGGGAGATTAAAGAGACAGCAAATGCATGATGCGACACGTTCGCAGAATCACTGCACTACTTTGTGGCATACTTTAGTACCATTTCGGAATTTCTGTGCCTTTCAGAATATCAGCACAAGTAATAAATCCTCTGCACTGCAAAGCAGTTCCAGCATTATCAAAGTTGATGTCAAATTCACAAAACAAGTTTTCATGACAGTCCATAATTAAATAAGGAGAATAAAGGGCTGATTCAGTTCAGACATCTATGCAAGTCAAGTGACGGCTATGTGATCATTGTAAATAGAACTGCAATTATAATCAGGAAGACACAGTAGACAGCTTGTTCCTTCACCAGATGCACAGTGCATTCTTGTGTTGCTCTGCACAGTGGCAAATTGCAGCAAACAAGGGACAATAGTGCCTTGTGTGACAGGAATATATTTGAATCTGGAGGGTTCATTATATGTTCAGTTTGAAAAGGAGGATGCTGCAAGCAGAAATCAAAACGACTTTGTGCAACAATTAAGCTAACCACAGAGCCAGTAGCTTTCCTAGAATATTATCACGGACAGGATGTTTTTTCCTGATTACTCATTTGGGTCCCCAAGCTCACAGGGTGCTACCAAGCAACTTGGACCTACTATCCAAAAGATAAATTAAATAGCATATTACATCAGTACTCAAAAATGTGTAGACATAGATATTAGTCAACCATGAGTAATGTGATGTGTCTTCCCCATAAAATATTAACATTTATAGTTAAACATTTAATTTTGCCTCCTTAGCAGATAATAGTCTAGTTAAGGCATACTGCACTGTACCAGAAAAAAAGTCCAGCTAGCTGCATTTGACATAGGTTAGTACTAAGCTAACTGCCTTTGCGAGCCATTTTAAGTCTAGACAATTATTCCTTGTGAGACTCAAACCCTGCACCTTGTGTTTGTAAGGCAAACAACTTAACTATTAGGCCACCCTCCTGCATGTGCCTTTTAATTTTATTTTCATGTAATTTTGCTGAATTTTGGTAAATGAGAATCCCTAGTAAGACAAATCATATTTTATATCACAGTTAAATTGGCAGTTTCTCATTACAACAGAAAAAATGATAATGTTTTTCACAAATTATTCACCTGAGGAATAATTTAAATTGATAAATCAAAGCAATTAAGAGCTGTGACAATTTATTTTATTTTACATTTGTTAATCAGGGGTGTCTGATTGAGCCGAAAAGGCCCTTTTCAGCAGAGGCCTGGGGAGAAAAGCTCCACATAGAAAAATTAGAGATACATTTAGATATTTAGACATGATAAGTATACACACAAATTACAATATACATGTTTTTACATTGGTATGCAGCACATCGACAGTTACAGTGGAGAGAACAAACATGAAAATATTAATTTAAAAATTAAGGTAATTAATATATTTGTGGTGTACAGCTGAAATTTGGAACATAGGTAGAATACATACATAGTACACAGGTACAGTACATACATTGCAGATTAGCCAGTGTTTGTGAGTAAGAGTGAAAACTATTATCAAGTACTCTAGGTTTAGAATGAGTAAGTTGGAATAAATACAAAACCAGGGTGTAATTACAAATGTAATCTAAGAGTTACATGTTATACAGTATAGGTTTACCTTTCTGCTGGAAAGCGGGCATCACGTAAGAAGTGGAAAAGAGGTCATGTTAACAGGTAACAAAGAGCTGACAGGTGCAGGTCAAATAAAGTCTGGGAGATAGACAAACTTGTGCACAAGAATAAATGGAGAGGCACAAGATGGTCATAAACGAAGGCAGTTACAGAATAATAATGTAGAGATCAAAATTAATTATCCTGCTAAAGACACGGTGATCCTGAAGAAATGAGAAGGGAGTCTCAAGCTTTCCTGTCTGTATTAGCTTGCACAACTAGAGTTTTTATGGATTGTAATGCTTTAACATAAAGAAGTATGACAACAGGCTGGCACTGAGTTACGAACATTGTTGCTGTGTGACACAAACCACATGGGAGGGTAAACTCTGAATTGTTCAACAGTGACAAAGACTTTTAGATATAAATGCTTGGCTGGTAGAATGGGAGCTTTCTGCCTGACTGGTTCATCTCCACTGCCCACTTACTGTGCTACCATTGGGCCAGTTTGATTACACTACTTAGATTACCATCTTTATGCAGCTGTCTTGGACATAGCTACAGAATGCTACTTCATGTGCAGAGGTTGCTTCTGCAACTAGTAATGACCTTGTTTCCATTTTGTTTTCTTCTGAGTCTGTTAGCACCTTATTTACTCATCCTTTTGGTCTCATTATTATCCCCACTTGCTTAGATTCCCATGTATACACTATGATCACACCACTATGCCTTCTGTAGTTCAGTATATTGTTCTTATACTAGTATGAAGGCTGGTTGCTTTATTACATTTGCTCCTTCGGTGTAATTGTACATCTCACTAGCAAATGATAAAACAGTAGCACTAAATTCCTTCTGCTGCTACTGGTCTGCATCACTACATTCAAAAATCTTCTCACTGCCTGGCTATACTGCCCTGCAAAACAGACATTTGTAGATATGAGCCCTTCTTGCTTGCTGACAATAAAGCCTTATTCTTAAGCAATAATCCACAACTGTGTGTGGGTCTATCAGGTTTTACCCACAATTGCTGTGGTTTGATCACGAGGGTGAAGCCCAAGTTATTAAGCAAAGCCAACCATGGCTAAATCTTGATATACTGACAAACAGCAGTGGAGTATTGCTTTTATACAATTACATTTTTCAAGAAAAAAATAGCTTACTTTTTTTAGATAATGTCTGTATAATGGTACTTCAGACTTCTTCAATTTTGCCTTCTGTGGGCTGATGTACTGCTCATGCATATGGGACTTACGTTCCAATGTTTGCACAGTACATCACAGTGCAATTTTTTAAACAATGAGGATTTTATGAGGGACAGTGGAGAAATACAAGGAAAATCAAGTGTGTTTCTGTTTATTTAGTTTTGTAGAACATTGAAGCGCAGTTAACCGGAGCTGCTCAGAGTTTCATAACTTTAGCCAGAGATCTGGAGTGCATCTGAACTGAAATCCAAACATCCACTTCAAACAACTGAAAAATAAGTACATTTAAAGCTTGTATCACACTTTATTAACTGTATTTATATGAATTGCTGCTTGTGTCTGCGTTTTTTTTCTGCGCTTTGAAATTCTGTACTACTGCCTTACATAGCATAGGTTAGATTCAGACTTGCTGAATCTAGACTGTTTAGCAGTGGCGACTGGTGACTTCAAATCACATGGGGGCTGCAGGAGACAGCTGAATGGGTGGGGTCAAGGGAAGGGATGTGGTCAACTAGAAAGGGGAGGAGCTATGCTCAAAACCACAAAAACTGACTTTAATTAAATACGCTGCCCTGGGTGGCAAACCATCATTATGAAAGTCCAATCAAGACAAAAATAAGTGTAGAAGAATAAAAATATTTCAATGCATTGGCTGCATGACAGCTTACTTAATATCTACTGTACAGGTTATGGACCACACATGATTGGCATTCTGTTTAGTTTATGGGTAAAGTCTGTAGAGATGACTGGAAGTCTCCAACAAGTGTAATGAGCTTTTTAAAATAATGGAATCCTGTCCTTTAATACCCAAGGCTTATACATTATCTAGTCAAGTATTCTCTGCATGGCAACAACAGAAAGGCTTTCAATGTTGGCAATTCTTTAACAGTATGCTTATTAAAGCTTACTTGCATCTTACGATCTCAGACAAGCTTAACTTATGGTCATTAAAGCATTGCTACTTAAACACAGAGCAACAGGCACTTTGAGTAATAAGCATAAATCTGAGTAATAAGCTTAAAATCAACAGTACAAAAATATGACAGAAACCAGACCATTCTGCAAAATCAAGGACAGATGAAAAGCCACTGTAGTACTTGTATCTACCTTGGATGGGGGACACACACTGCATAACTACTCCTTGCCTTGCTTGGACACATCCAGAGTCACTACATGGGGGAGTGGGGTGCAACAAGTATGTCACAGTTTGAAATGTCTCTGGCTGATTGTGATGGCCCTGACACATTTGTCATACATCTCAACCTCAAGAGCAAGAAATCTGGACATAGCCATACACAGAAGTGGGACAAAGGCCCAAAAATAAGGACAATTTTTAAATATTGCTCTAATAAACTTAGAAAGATAATAGAATAGGTATTGCATTAGTATGAATTTTCTGAAGGGTATAAAATATGAAACTCAAATATCTGTCATTTTCTAACTTCAGTCTTTAGTGATTTGTCACTAATTTGCCAAAAAACACAATTTTATGAAAAATGGACCAAAATGTGATGCAGAAATATAAAACAGACACACAATACAGCTGGGAACTTGTCAAAGAAGGGACACTTTAATATTAGTACTGCTACCTTGAGCAGCTGACAAAATAAAAGAATCTACATGCATTTCAAGTAATCTATAACTTTGATTATTACAGTTATTTCTTAATTGTAAACCCTCCATGTTTTCTTCCAAAATTGCTATTTTGCGGAGGGATTAATAGAGGGAAGAGTAACATTTTGAGCCAAAATCGGGGACAGTTGAGAGGTTGGCTATGCCTAATTCTATAAAGCAATTTATTTGCATGTACCTCTCAACCTGTTAATGCAGTAAATCTGAACAAGGCCAAATATATTGGGGGCACATATAAACAGTACTAAAAAATTGCTCTTGTATAAATTGAGACAGTTGATTGTCTTACTTTAACATGCATTTTTCTGAAGGTTATGAAGTCTGAAACTCAGTGTATCATTATTTAGTGACTTAATTCCTAAATGATTTGCCAGAAAACTACAAATTCTATGAAGAACAAATCAAAAATAAGAAGCAAAAATCTATTCATTCTTTGAAAATCTGGACAGTTGGGAGGTATAGTTCAGCTGGGCCTGTCTGAGTTTGCTGCCCTTCCCCCTGACAAAATCATGGTTGAATAGAGCCTCTGCAGCCATTCCAATGAACCATTACTTGGCTATTTCACTCCATTTACCATAAACACTAATGTGCATACTGCTTTACTTCTATGATGAGTTGGACTTCATTTGAAAGTTTTATTTTGTATTTTACAGCACAAACACTAAGTCATCTGCTAAACAAAGCAATGTAGTCTCACAATGAAAACTTAGCATTAAAATTTCTCTGCCCTTGAGACTCACATTCATTGAAACAGCATTGCAACCCACATTCAAAGAAAATACATTTTTCCAGTGGCAGATAAAGATTAATTTTGGGCTGTTTTCAAATCATAGGCCCCTTGCATATGAAACATACATGTGCTCTTTGATGCACCTTCCTCATTGTACTAAAATTATATTCCTTGTACAATACAGTACACTTGTTAGAGGGTGTTTTAAATTTGTTTTGAACATTTTTCCAGTAAGCAATGAAACAAAATGCATGCACCCATAATGGCAAAACTGCCCAGTTCAGAACATTTATCATAAAAAAGTCTACTCAGACTTCCACAGTCCACCATTATTAGTAAATATGCACAATTCTACAGTCCACCATTATTAGTAAATATGCACATTTCTGCAGTCCACCATTATCAGTAAATATGCACAATTCTACAGTCCACCTTTATCAGTAAATATGCACAAGTCTACAGTCCATTATCAGTAAATATGCACGATCTCTGAAGTAAAAGTCATCTAAATAATTCCACATTAAATAAATCTGTAACTAATGAAGAGGTTGCTGCTAGCAATCACCTTTATATTTCATGGTTTCATCAAAAAATAAAGTGTCTGTTGCCCCTTAGGAATAAATTGCCTATATTACATATGATGAGCTAGTAATAATATTGCAAGAGGAAATGGATGGCAAACTGATAACAGACTCATAGTTAGTATCTTCACCAAGGAGAACATTCTCAGTACGGCAGCATCCACCCCTTGTGGGAGTAGAATCCACAGCCTTCTGAATCAAAAGCAAGTACACAACCTGTTGTGCTATTAACAAGGCAAAACACTAAACTTCTGTTCCCCTGCAGCTCTCAGCTCCTTGTAAAATCTACTCAATACTCAACTGCATCTCAACTTCACAGCACAAGAAAACTGGAAAAAGCCAAAATGTATTGGGGGGGGTCAAAAGCCCAAAAACCAGGGACACATTAAACATTGCTTGTATAATCTTGGAAAGTTGCTAGAATAAAATGCTGTGTTACCACCATACATTTTACTGCCAAGGTCCCTGAGCAAAACAGTCAGAGTAACATACCACTATGCCAATTCAGCTGCTTTGTAAAAGAGAGGAAGACTGAAACTTAAATGGCTATCAATTAGTGAATTCAGTTCTCACCATAGCTGTCAACCTCTTAGTACAAAACACCTGGACAAACCCAGTAATGAGGGAATACAGCCCTCAAACATATTCAGTGAATTCATTTCTTGCCATAGCTGTCAACCTTAGCACAAAAACCCGGACAAAGCCAATAATGGGGGAATACAGTCCCAAAAATAGGGACAAATGTCAAATATTCATCTTATAAACTTAGAAAATTGCTAGAAAAAAAGGTTGTGTTACTATGCATTCTGAAGAACATGAAGTCTGAAATTCAAATGCCTGTCAATTTTACTGCTGACAGAACAAAAACAATTTTCAGCAGAGACCCAGGGATTAATACTGCAGACATGTCTTTGTAAAATGACAGGGCACCAGAGCAAATCCACACAAACACAGGGAGGAGATGCAGACTCCACACAGAAGGCACCCCAGCCAAGAATCAAACCAGAAAACCTATAGCTATGAGGCAACAATACTACCACTACACCATCAAATATGCAAGGAATTAAACATTCAGAAACCTGAAGTCTGAAATTCAAATGCCTGCCAATTTTATTTAACATTTGTTAATCAGGACAGTCTGACTTGGAACAAAAAAAAATTTCAGCAGAGGCCCAGGAAGAAATAATGCAGACATGTCTTTGTAACATGGGAGGACACAAACGCAAACCCACGCAAACACAGGGAGAAGATACAACCCCCACAAAGAAGGTACCCCAGCCAAGAATCAAACCTGAGAACCTGCAGCTGTGAGGCAACAATGCTACCACTGCACCATCAAATATCAAGCATTGCAATATTTACAAACCACAGATATTATGAGGAACAGATCAGATCAAATATGAGGCAAAAATCTGCAATTTTTTTTTACAAATGGTGGTGGGTAGATAATTCAGGTCTTTAACACCTGCATACAAGGTACAGGGTTCAAGCCTGAGGTATTCCCTACCACACACACACACACACACACACACACACCTGTAGTAGCAAACCACAAAAACTAAATATACTGCACTGGGTGCCAAACCGTCATTATGAGAGTCCAATCAAGACAAAATGAAATGTAGAAGAATAAAAATATTTCAATGCATTGGCTGCATGACAGCTTAATATCTAGATGGAAACAAAAAAGGTTGTGAGGCATGAAAAAATAAATTACTTTTTTTTTAAATACATTAATGGAATGCCAGTCAAAATCAAGTATAAGAAAAACAAGCAGCACTCAGTTCAAACCACTTCTTGCACTGCAGTTCTAATTATAATTTATATTCAGCTTTATTAAAGTAACAAGTAACATGCTGAAAATAGAAATCTCTGATGCCCCCACTTGTAAAAATGTTCCTTATCCAAAAAAAGACCTGCTGCCTGACATCTACTTGTTTTATGGGGAAAACATGATCAAAGTAAAAAATGAAAAGCAAACAAGAAATAAGCTCAAGATACATTGCTTAAAAGGATTACTGTACAGGTTATGGACCACGCAATTGGCATTCGGTTTACAGATAAAGCCTGCAGAGATGACTGGAAGTCTCCAAGTGTAATGAGACTCTTAATGTAATTCTGTCCTTTATTACAAATACTGGCATATGCATTTCAATACCCAAGGCTTATACATTATCTAGTTAAGTATTCTCTACATGGCAACAGAAAGGCTTTCAATGTTGGCAATTATTTAACAGTATGCTTATTAAAGCTTACTTGCATCTTGCAATCTCAGCCAAGCTTACCTGATGGTCATTAATGTATTGCTACTTAAACACAGAGCAACAGGCACTTTGAGTAATAAGCATAAATCAATAGTACAAAAAATATGCAGAAACCAGACCATTCTGTAAAAATCAAGGACAGATGAAAAGCCACTCTAGTACTTGTGTCTACCTTGGATGGGTGGGATTCTCTGCACATTTACACTGCATAACTACTCCTTGCCTTGCTTCGACACATCCAGAGTCACTACATGGGGGAGTGGGGTGCAACAAATATGTCACAGTTTGAAATGTCTCTGGCAACCTCAGAGCAAGAAATCTGGACAAAGCCATACAAAGAAATGGGACAGAGGCCCAAAAATAAGGACGATTTATTAAATATTGCTCTTATAAACTTAGAAAGCTAATAGAGGTCTTGCATTAGTATGAATTTCTGAATGGTATGAACTCTGAAACTCAAATGTCTGTCATTATTTTCTAACTTCAGGCTTTAATTATTTGTCACTAATTTGTCAAAAAAACACGATTTTATGAAAAATGGACCAAAAATGGGATGTAAACATATAAAATAGCAACACAATACACCTAGGAACCTGTCAAAGAAGGGACACTTTAATATTAGTACTAATAACAACTTGATCAGCTGACAAAATAAAATAATCTACATGCATCTCTGAAATAAAAGTAATCTGATTATTACAGTTATTTCTTAATTATAAACCCTCCATGTTTTCTTCCAAATTTGCTATTTTGTGGCAGGATCATTAGAGGAAGAGCAACATTTTGAGCCAAAATCAGGGACAGTTGAGAGGTTTGGCTATGCCTAATTCTATAAAGCAATTTATTTGCATGTACCTCTCAACCTGTTAATGCAATACATCTGGACAAGGCCAAATATATTGAGGGAACATATAAACAGTACTAAAAATTGCTCTTGTATAAACTGGAACAGTTGATAGAAAAGGTCTTATTTTAGCATGCATTTTTCTGAAGGTTATAAAGTCTGAAACTAGTGTGTCATTATTTAGTGACTTAATTCCTAAATGATTTGCCAGAAAACCACAAATTTTGAGGAACAAACCAAAAATAAGAAGCAAAAAATCTATTCATTCTTTGAAAATCTGGACAGTTGGGAGGTATAGTTCAGCTGGGGCTGTCTAAGTTTGCCGCCCTTCCCCCTCACAAAACCATGGTCGAATGGAGCCTCCCCCTGCAGCCATTCCAGTGATCCATTACTGTGCTATTTCACTCCATTTACCATAAACACTAATGCGCATACTAGCACAAACAGTAAGCTAAACAAACTTTTGCATTAAAACTTCTCTGCCCTTGAAACTCACATTCATTGAAACAACACATTCACCCATTCAAAGAAAAATACATTTTACCAGTGGCATATAAAAATTAATTTGGGCTGCTTTTAAAATCACCCCCCCTTGCATATGAAACATACATGATACATTATTACTTTTCCTATTGCTTTGAACATTTTTCCAAAACTTTTCAAGTAAACAATGAAACAAAATAAAATTCCACTCAAACTCTACAGTCACTAAAGTCTACAGCTCACTGCACAATTTATCCATCAGTAAATATGCACACTAATATGCACCATCTGGAAATGTAAAAATATGCTAAATAATCTAAAGTAAAATAAATCTATAATAATATGTTAAATAAATCTAAATAATCCAGATTAGGTTTTGTTGTCACCTTTATATTATATATTTCATTACTGAAAAAAAAATTGCCTAAGTACAAATAGAAAATGCAGGCAACCTTGACAGCAACAAGCAGGCTAGAGGCAGAAAAGCACAAGCGAAATCTCCTTTAACGCAGTATTTATTTTACAAAAGTAAAACGTTTTCGCCATAACCAATGTGACAGTCTGACTTGGAACAAAAAAAAACAATTCTCAGCAGAGGCCTAGGAAGAAATAATGCAGACATGTCTTTGTAACATGGGAGGACACAAAAGCAAACCCACACAAACACAGGGAGAAGATACAGACCCCCCCACAAAGAAGGCACCCCAGCCAAGAACCAAACCCAAGAACCTACAGCTGTGAGGCATCAGTGCTACCACTGCACCATCAAAATTCAAGCATTGCAATATTTAAAAACCACAGATATTATGAGGAATAGATCAGATCAAATATGAGGCAAAAATCTGCAATTTTTTTACAAATGGTGGTGGGTAGGGAATTCAGGTCTTTAACACCTGCATACAAGGTACAGGGTTCAAGCCTGAGGTATTCCCTACCACACCACCATGAGTCTAATCACCAGTACATCCCACATGAGGCATTTACACACACACACACACACACACACACACACACACACGAGTCCACTTACCTGGTCCTGTAGTAAATACAAATCCCTGTCCACAAAACCACCATACATCCAGTAAGTAAATCCAGATGAGACTACAGCACAAATCCGACCCCGACGCATTTCCCCAGTGAGTTCCCAGGCAGTCTATGCAGTTTAAAACTGCATAGACTTGTGGGAGCGCTCCTGTCCATGATTCTCAATCAGGACTGCTGTGCGCATGCTCCATGCGCTAGACTGTCTCAGCAGCTAGACTGTCTCAGCAGCAGTGCATGCGCGAAATTTAAAATATTTTTTTCTTTTTCTTTTTTATTTTATCAGTAGTTTGAAGTTGAGGGGGCTGCAGTCCGGCAGTCCGATAGCATGGGCCGCCCCTGCTGTTTAGTATCACTGTGGTGTAAACCAGCCATTTTACATTAAGAGTGCCTCCCTACACCCTTGTGCAGAAGTGTGTAGCTCAGGTTCTATCTGAGTTGGGGATTGCTGAAGAAACGCTCAGTTTGGAGCTTTTGCATTTGTAGTTTGTCTTAAAACTGTTGAATTTTACCTGCATTTAAGCCTAGTGTTTGTGCATAGGTACGCATTGCACAACAGGAGTAAGCCTTTATAGACACAGTTTAGAAACAAAAATCTCATGTAACAAAAAAACAAGACATCAAACAGGTTGTCAGCTCGTGCACTTCACCTCTCACACAGTTCACCTCTAATACTTCTTCTTTGGGAATCCAAGTAAATAAGTCAGTGATGTATATTATGAGGAAATAAATACTATTAGACCAAAGTGAAGAAGTTTAAAATCCCACAAATTCTTCAATAAATGCTGGGTCCCTGTAACCAAAAGTCTCAATTTTCTGTCAATAAATGTAGCTATGGGATAGGTTTTTGACCCCTGTGCAGCTACCATGGGGTCTATATTTAAGTTACATGTATGGCAGATGCCAATGCCTGCCTTCATTCAGTAAGTAACTATATGTGGCATAGTATGGACACTGTTGTGCCTATAATATTGTGTTATGCTGGCATGGACCAGATTTACACTTGCATTACACTCAGTAGCACTTTCACTAAAATGATCACCAGTTTTCACTATTCTCTGTCTGTTGCAGATGGACCTCCAGTGGGACCACAGACTTATTTATGACAGCCTTGTAAGGGTAAAGCAACAATCTCATGATCAAAATCAGAATCAGAATCACATTTATTGGCCAAGTATGCACACATACAAGGAATTTGACTCCAGTTTCAGTGACTCTCCAAGTATGAATTACATAAACGATATACATACAATTATTAAGAACAAGACAAAAAGTAAATATACATACACATGCAAGGTGCAAAGTGCAACTCAGTGCAAGAAATACTGAAATAAACTCTGAAAGAAACAAGTATTAACAAGTCTATATTACCTGAGCTAACGTTTAGGTTAGGGAAACCTAAACATCGAACTGGTAATATAGAAAAATTAAAACAGCGAACGGCTGATTTAACGTAGGGAATGAATTCCCTCAGCCGCAAAAAAATTTTTTTTATACCAAAATGAAGTGGGGGCTTTGCCCCCCACACCCCCCAACCCCTAAGTAAATATACCAACTCCAAGATTCAGCTACAGTTGTGAAAGGGGCAAAATCTGCATTACGGCCAAGGGAATTCTTTGTCTGCGTTAAATCGTCTGTTTGTGGTTTTTTGCTTTCGCTATTATCAGATCGACGTTTAGGTATTTGCTAACCTAAATGTTCAATCAGGTAATAGGAATCCGTATTAACAATATGTAAACATTACTGCAGAATACACGGAGGCTTGGGAAAAGAATACCCCAACCTAATAAGCTGAATTAACAATAATAAGATATAATACAATAATAATAATATAATAATAATAATGAGTTAATAAGGACTGTGGTGGTGGTGGTGCGGTAGCATTGTCACCTCACAGTTAGACGTTGCCCGTTCGATTCTCAGTTAGAGCGTCTTCTGTGTAGCGACATGCGTGAATGGGTGTTCCTTCGTTGAAGGTTGTGCGTTAGGCCCGGCAAGCCAGTACGTAAAAATCTACTGCCAATCATTAGCGGACCAGAGCTTTGCTGTGGCGACCCCTAACCGGGAAAAGCCGAAAGACATAACAATGAGTTAATAAGGATTCTGACTGAAAAGCCCTTCTCACTACCTCAAGCCAAAAAGGAAGCCAGTTTGGTGACCATACTGCAAAGAGAAGGAGGGTGTGTATGCAAGTGGTGGCTTACACACAATCACCCAGATTGGGTTGCTAAACACTACCACTCAGGCTGCACTGACCACACACTGCCTTCCACACCTTCTTTAAAAGAAACCTTAGGCTTTGTTCCATGGTCATGCTAGCCAAAGTGATTTTATTTGGACTAATGCTTTGTATTCTGTTTTTTGTTAGTCCTGTCACCCTATGGGTCACAGGTGGGATACCAGACCTAACTCAAAACTTTTGGATTACCTTTGTTTACATGAAGGATGTAGTGATATAGCTTTCCTGTAAAATGTTATTTTAAAAATAAACTTCATTGCAATTTCAGGTGCTATTAATTTCAGGAGTTAAACGGTTATATGGAGCCCATGTGTCACTTCCCTTTATTTATATATCTTTCTGCAAAGAAAGGAGTTTCCCAACATAAAAGCTTTTGTGCCTCCACCGTCCTAGCGTGCACAAATATTTCTGTATCAAACTATCAATGTTTTTTCCTGGGGTTCTCTCTTTGCTTCATGTATCTTCTTTTAATTCTTTTTTGAGTTCTCCCTAAATTGTTGACTGCATGAGGTACAGACCTGGTGGAACCTCTCCCACACTGCCTTGCATTTTTTCGGTTGTTCTGGGGTACATTTACTCAGTGCATTTCAGATGAAATATTTCAACTTTATATTTTTAGCACATTCATTGTGAGACTATCTAAGCAAAACTCCATGGAGGTTACATAGGTTTATCTTGCCTAATTCACAAAACATATTATGAGTAATTACAAATACTGGTAAATGTTCCACATCTCATTATTTTGTTTTACATTATGTGAGACAGTATTTAACAACACAGATGTATGTAGGTAGAAATGACATTAATATGAACTAGCTACATGCAATTACTAGTGGTTCACTGCCATTTAGGTATTTTGAGGACATCATGTCAAGGAAAAGATGATCCATAGTTTAATACCCACTATCTGGCCTTGATAGGTACTGTGCCATATGTTTGCAATATGGACTGCATTGACTTATTGGCCTGGGAAGTGTCTAACATTCCTGAATTCCCTTCTCAACAAGTCTACTGCCATGTAAGTACACCTCATGCAGTCAGATCGTCCTGTGATGCACAATCTTATGTGTTTCATGACTGGACCAGTGCTACCTGTAATGAAGGGTCTGAACAGGCAACACTAGTGCATCATTCTTGGAGGTAGAGAAGGGATGGTCCTGGACTGCAAATAGAGGTTTGCAGGCAATGAAATACACAAAGATGAGAGGATGCGGCCTTGGAGCTACCAAACTGGTGATCTTACCATCAGGAGTATGTGGGTGGAAGCATGAGCTCACAGTAGGGAATATTAGTCCATTGCTGTGATGCAAAAGAAAGCCTTAGTTAGGGAAGCTGTCCTGGAAGTGAGTTGTTACAGGCCATGTTTGGCACTATGGAAGAGGTGTTTATTGGTCCATATAAATCAGTGGTACAATCGCAGTTGTTTTTCGGTTCGGCATGTCTATGACTGCAGCTGCTGAAAAGACTGCCTATAGAATGTCTTTGTTAGGAACTGCAGCAAGGAGGTACAATTGCTCTTTGATACAGTTTATGAAGGGCGTCCTATGAAGACAGCACAATACTGTGGGAAAAGAGCTAATATGTCAAAACATAGATTCGGCAGAGTAGATGCAGATAAGTGAATAAAATAGTACCATAGCTGCTTGCGGGATGATCCCTCCTGTTAGCTCTTGTCTCTGTGCTGGGGAACCCTAGTGGTGGGGAGGAGGAGTTAATGGTATCAAGACTGATGGGAAGAGATGTCATGTTTAGCAGGCAAGGGGGAAAGTAGTGCCTAGGAAACAAAATAGAAATCAGTATATACAAACTCAAACAATATTAAGAAATATTTACAAGTATATCAAACTAATACAGTCATGTGAAAGTCATCTTTACACATACGAGTCATAACTTTATATCACGACACATATGCGGTTTAAAGTTCTTCACTAAGGGGAGCAGTGAGATGCAAGGAATTAAAACAGAGTACTAAATAAAATGACAATTTTTGGATCAGTGCATTGTTCATGTTCTGGAGCCAATTTTAAGTAACAGACATTTGGAGTTAGATATAACCTCATTGCCATGTACAATGCCAAATTATACAGATTTCAAAGCTAAAATGTGTTGTTTTTACAGTTTATTCTGTTGGCAAGTCTGACTCCTTGAATTTTTTTCTCAGAGTTGAAAATTCCTGCCATGACATCATGAAATACTTAACCAACTCGAAACCATACAGATAAGAAACACACTCCAATAAAACTAATGTGATAGTTGGTTTTAATCATGCGAATTTTTAAATTTTGTATTTAAATATGTTCTATAAAGTGTAATAACAGTTCTGATGAAGTTTTGGTGATTTAAAATGAAAACGCTCAACTACAATAAACCTTGTGTTTTAACACTGGCTTGGAGATGTCAGTTCACCTGCATCTATGCAGTTTTATTGGGGTGGGTCATGAAATGCTGAACCCATGGTACTTAATACCTAAAATAATGTATAAACTGATGTTTTTCATGTTAAATACAACACAAGTACCTTCTTTCTTCGTAACAATGGCAATTTCTTAGCTGCTTCTTGCAGATGAGGCTCATCTTGTTGAAAATTAACAAGTGATGAAGCAGTAGTGAAACCACAATGTAAGTAAAATACAACCCCTCTAAAGAAATGTTGTTCTGATTACCCACAGTGCTTTGCATTTGTAAGTCTTTGCACAACACCGACCATGACATCATGGTGTGGATTTGGTTATAGAGAAAAAAATGACTAAACAGTGAAACTCAAAAGTCAAATGGTACACAATAGTCTTTATTTTTTTGCAAAACTGTTTGCAACTTTACCATGAGGGGTACAACAGGGAAATATATTCATTATAAAACAAACATGCTTCCAGATATGACCACTACACAAAGGTGTTTAAAATTAGAATGTCCTTTGATGGAGATGAAGTTTATTTAGTGGTCAGCTTACGACAATTAATTTATTTGATTGTAATCTATGGGTATAATGGTTTGATATTGGTGAGAGTTTGCTTGGAAGGAAGGGGTAGGATTCTATTTTTATCAAAATAGACAAAAAATAACCCAGGAAAAGTTTTACATGCTGTTTAATAAAAAAACATTTCAGTTGATGAAAAGCCATCTGGCACTCTGTAGTAATGATCTCTGTGTGGAGCTAACAAAAAATGTAAATTATTCATGATGTGGTTTGAAATTAAGTAAAGTTGAGGAGTTGTTGGGAAAGCTGTGTATGCATCTGAGAACCATACTATACTTGAGTTAAAATTATACTTTCACCAGTTGCTGATCTGTTTTCATGGGAGAAGGAAGCGTAACATTTTCCTAGTCCAGAAGACTGCAAGTCACTGAATACGTTCAGATGCCTTTTCCTCAATTCACTTTAAGTGAGAGCTGGAATTAACTGTAATTAATAAAGTAAGTATAATACATTGTCTCCCACAATGATGTTTATTACATGCTATTATGAACAGTATTACCCAAAGTGAGGAAAGTACAAGCAGCAAAATGCATTCAATAATCTGTACTGCTGCTAGACAGTGAGCTATTATCAGTAGAATTAGTTTGGAAGTCTCTCTGTGTTGAAAAACTCAGATGGATGCCTGCCGACCAGACCTCTCAACCAATCGGGCACAAATTTCAACAGAATCAGGGACAAGTCAAGAAAAAATCAGGGACAATCATGGACTCCTTTAAAATATTAGTGCTATTAACTTGAAACATTGACAGAATCAGAGCATATGAATTAATACACATTTTCAGAAGTAAAAGAAGTCTATAACTCTTAATTATTGTCATTATTCATTGTGTAATTCACCACCTTTCCTCCAAAAGTCATTAGTTTTAGGAGGGATTAAGAGGGACAGAGCTAAAATTTGAGTCAAAATCAAGGACGTCCCTGAAAATCAGGAACAGTTGCTGCCGACAACAATTCTATATTGAGCATGCACAATGTATATAGCACAACATTTCATTTCCAGATGGCTTCCACTGCAGGTCAAGTCAAGTAGCAGAAGTTTTGTAACTGGGACAATTGAGGACTGGGTGATGCAGATGTTTCTTAATCTGAGAGTTTTGCTGTTTTTCTATGTGGAAATTTAAATATAAACCTATCTTGGTGTAAAAAGATACTGAATGAGAAAAATGAATTGTCTCTTTGTCATTCAGCTAAAATGGGTCCTAAATGATACAATTGTTTATGAGCATATATATTTTACAACAAGATGAAAACATAATATTTAAGAAAACCTAGAAGATCAGCTCATAAAATGCTGGAAATCTTGATAGATGACAACTTACAGTTAGTCCATAACGAAATAGGAACAACTAAAATGTGTTTCCTGACTGAATGTGATAGGGATGGAGAAAAATACTTTTTATTTTTCAACTCTGTTTTGGTTACCCACCTGCCAGCAACCATCTGTTGTATCCTGGACCCTCCTCTATCTTTGTAGCCATGGTGGATGGAAACTGGCTACAGCCTTGTGTGGTGCCAAGTTATCATATCGTATTTTTATTTTAGGCATCCTCTTTTCACCTCAGCCATGCAGCTGGTACAATGACATTGATGTGGTTCATGTCTGAAATTCTGAATTCTTTTGTTGGCTAGGGGTAGGGAAAGGGATAATCGGAAAGACCGACAAGAAAGTTGGGAGTAGTAGATTTGAGGTTGCAATGGATAAGCTAAAAGAGCCATTGGAAAAAGCAGGTGTGCTGATTGGGTAGAATAACAAAACTGGGATGAAATATGGGAGATGAGTAGAGCACTGAAAGGTGTGAGGACATCCTATTATATGTGGTTCATATTTTTGCATCAGCAATAATTAATACCTGCTTAAATGAAGAATAGAAACCTGATGGAGGATGCATTTATGGTGGTTATGTTTGAAGATGCAGAGACATGGAAGTAAATGGAGAGCTTATTGTGGGAGTTTTACAAAAGGCATCAATAATGAAACTGTCAGTTTTGTACTTTTGGAAAAACTCTGAGGGAGATAGCAGGGTACATTTTAGAGATTCAAAGTTATTCTGATGGCAAGCTGAGTAATGTGTTAGGTTATTTCTCAGCCTTTTGACTATGTAAGAGTATAGTGAGTATGAGACATACAGAGAGTGATGAATGACTTCTGTCCAAGGGATTGGTACATTCTCTGCTCTTGATTAAGACAGGATTGAAGGGATGCCCAGGAACCAGGATGGAGATATAATTTGCTTGAAAATAAGGAATTATGATGGAGATATATATGCTTAGAAATTGAGAATTACGATGGAGATATATATGCTTGACAACAGGTATAAATCAATCAGTCAATCAATCAATCAATCAATCAATCAATCAATCAATCAATCAATCAATCAAATACCTGCTTGCTTTGATGCATGTGTCCTACATAACTATTCACCACTGTTTTGATGCATGCTTCTTCTGCTGTAGGGGATATTTATGTTTTGCCTAATAGGACTCCTACTATACCTAGATGTAAACCCACAGCCTCCCTAAGGAGATTAGCTTCTAGTTTGGCAGAAGCAGCTCTATATCCATCCCCCAAGAGAAGATGTCCAGCATATGATGCTGTTTCTACCTTCTTTACTGGTCCTTTGGCACCTGGCTGTACCTTACCTCTAAGATAACTAAGTTTATCAAATTCAGGTTCTCAGGAGAGCTTGAGCTTATGCCAGCATTCTGTGGTTATATGCCAAGAAACTAATCCCACAGAGGTTCCAGTTAATCATGGAACATATGCACATACTCACTCTCACATGGTTTGCTCACCTATGGACAATTTGGAAGATCATTACTTCACCTACAGCAATACCTTTGGGCTGTGGGAGGAAATTGTAGTACGCAGAGAAAACTCAAAAGATAGAGCGACTCCACACAGAAAGCACTCCAGCCGAGAAATAAACTGGAGAATCAAGTGCTGTCATGCAGTAAAACAGCTGCTGCAAGAGTATGCTGACGCTGGCAGTTATATTACATAAAAATAAAACATGATGGATAGAATTTGTAGCACATTGTTTTGCTATTATTTTTTACTGAAAGTCTGAATCAGCCCATTGACCACTGACTGCCTTTCCTAGTTTCCTCAAATGTTAGAGGCAATGGTTAATGGGGTGTGAAGGGTGGGGCTCACCATCAACATACTACTGAATATCTGAGTATTATTTGGCTCTAGGTGACCCTGTATCCTACCCTGGATACAGTATTGTGGAAGAAAAACAAATGGTCATTCACAAACTTGTCATGCTGCTAAGTCCTCTGTCCATGTTCCTCAACAAACTTCAATAGCCTGATATAGTGCTCAAGTGCACAAAAAGGGTCTATTAGACACTGATCCTCACCCAAGACAGCTGACCCTCTGTACATTTGGCTGTGTCTTTCCCAAGCTGGTCCAACAGCCACTTCTCTTTGTATTGAGTAGTACTCATTCTCAATGCTTTATTATTATTACAATATACTCAGACTCTACTTGTGAAATATGTAAGTACTTAGCCAGACTAAAGCCAAATCTCTCTATTTCACTGAGTGTCAGTAAACAGTAACACAACACATGCTGAGGTGGTCAAAAAATCTCTTGTCTAGCCCTCCCAGCTTTCAACTAGGATTGCTCAGCCACCTAGAAATACTCCACTAACTGTTCATACACTTGCACCCACAATTATGACTACATTCACTACTGTGATGCATCACCCTGACAGCAACCCTAAACCCTTAAGACCCTGTGTGCCTGCTGTCCATACATTGTTAGACACACTGACATTGCACTCACAAGGCCACACAAGGGAAGAGTAACATTGGGCAGCCTCTTTTGGGCTAGGATTATAAATGTTGTGAGGTCCTTAGGTTCTCTCACACTGTCCTAAATATGTGTATGACCTTGTGCTTGCAAATTTGGGATGGGCAATTTTAGGAAAAGCACCTTAACAAAGATGCAGAGAAACACTTCTAAGCACTCCGTTTATGCCTTCAGGGAAGGCAAGTCCCTAGTGTTAAGCAGCATTCTGCTCTTATCAAGAATGTTGCCTAAATATAAAGACAGAATAATTAGCTTTAACAATTGGCTGGAAAACTGGTAACTTTCTAGGGAGCTCCAGTGTGTATCTGCTTGTGATGAAATGGTCAACAGGTCCTCTTGGTTTGCTAGAGATGGCCTGTACCTCTCAGCCCAAGGCTTTTCATATCAGCTAAAGCCTTTTACTACTCCCACAGTGTCTGTTTTAGGCAGACTTCAACTGATGGACATCTCCACATAACAAACTCCAATGCAAAAAAAAGCATTAATTCAGTGCTGCTTAAAGCTAGACGATTAAACGATACAATGTCTGAACTTAAGGCCTTCCAGTCTGAGACATATACATTTGTGTAGTATCTAAAACTTGGTTCCAGTACAATGAAGGCATTCTTTCTTTATCAGAGTTTACACCCATTACTTGCTCAGGAACTCAAAGCCATGGTGGTGCAACAGTAGCGTTGTCACCTCACAGCAAGAGGTTCTCCCATTTGATTCTTGGCTGGAGCGCCTTCTGTGTGGAGTCTGCATGGCCTCCCCATGGTTGAGTGGCGTTATAAGACATGCGTAAATGGGCATGCCTTTTGAAGTTTAGAGTCGAGCTGGCACCTCGGCACCGTCTACCAATCATTAGCGCGTAGTTCCACCTAACAAGAGCGACTTGTTCAGGAACTCACAAAGTGCAGGGATCAAAGGCAATATATATATATATATATATATATATTAATATATATATATACTTATTTATATAATCATGCAATTGCACTGGCTCCCAGATAGTATAGTTATGATACCAGGAGAATACCATGGATAATAGCAAATATTGTAAGATTGGGAGGGTGGCTTAGCCACTAGGTCTTTACCCAAACACAAGGTGCAGGGTTTGAGTCTCACAAGGGATAATTGGCCTTAAAAATGACTCTAAGGGCAATTAGCTTAGTACTAAACTATGAACCTATGAACCTATGAATATATCACAGCACGCCGAGTCCTGTGTGTCACAAAGCTGGAACTTGTTGCGGTCTTGCTGATGTGTATATATTCCCTACGCACAGTTAGAATACCTAAGTCGGGTGATTTCATCTATATGACTCTCAGGTCTCAGACTGCCTCCTTACTAACAAATGGCACCACCACTGCCTATCCTTCAGCATACAATGGCTATCTCTCCTCTGCTACTTTCCTAGACCTACCTAAAGCATTTGACACTCAATAACCTATCCTAGTTGGTTTCAGAGTTCTATCTGATGTAATCCTTTGTATGGCAGAATGACATATCTCCTCAACTACCTGTCTCCATAGGTCTAGCCTCTGCCACCAAACATGGCACACTCCAATATGCAGATGACTCAAATCATCTTTGGTCAGGTCTCTACCCAAACTGCAAAAGTCACACAGGAAGCCTTTTCCTCTGTTGAAACTTGGTTATCTGATGCCCAATTCTGACATTCAGGAGCTTTATATAGAAATACCTTATCCTCCTACAGCATAGGACACAAAGAGAGTTGTTCTGATTTCCTGAAAGGCTTTGTTCTGTCCAAATAGTAACGTAGCTGTCTATGGATGTCTAAAGAATGTAGCAGCCTTCCCCTTTGTTTTGAGGATTGGGGTAAAAGGTAGGTAAGTGTATGGCCTGATTTAAAGCTACCCTGGATACTACCTTAGGCATAAATGACGGGTTGGTTCGTAGGGAAAACCCTGTCCTGATGGAAGATGAGAAAGGGCTGCACAGCCTTGAGGGCTTGTAGTTCCGGGACCCTACGAGCTGAGGTAATAGCCAGAAGGAAAGCTGTTTTCCAGGACAAATATTGCAAATCTGTTGAGGCAGCTGGTTCAAAGGGAGGCAATGTTAATTTTTCTAGAATGTAATTAAGATCCCAGGCTGGTATTGGTTGTTTTGGAGGTCTTATATTCTTAGCCCCTCTGAGGAACTGCCTTAAGAGTGGGTGAGAGAATAAGGGTGGATCAGTGTTGTATTCTGCAGAAATGGCTGAGGCATGGATTTTGATGGAGGAAAATGAAAGTCCACTGTTCAACAGCTCAGCTAGATACTGTAATATCTGAGGCAAATTCAGTTTTCTAGGATCCTGGCCCTTTTCTCATTCCAAGCGCAAAACCGCTTCCATTTTATGGAGTAAGCTTTTCTAGTAGATGACCTTCTGGCCTCCAAAATGACATCCTGCACCTCCTTGGAGAGTAGGGTCAGTTGTGGTGTTAAGGAATTTTCCATGCAGCCAGATTGAGTGTTTTCAGCTGACTGTGAAGAGTTTTGTAGCTGTGCTGAGTCAGGAGAAGAGGCATTAGAGGTAGGGTCCAGGGAGGAGAATGTGTTAGGCTCCTCAGGAGTGGGTACCAGTGTTGTCTTGGCCAGTCTGGAGCAATCAGTATCATCTTTGGTCTGTCTGCTCTTGCTTTTAAGAGCACCTTGGGCAGTAGAGGCAAAGGTGGGAAGGCGTAAACTGTCCATGCTGCCCAACTGAAAGAAAGGGCGTCCACTCTCCAGGCCTTTGGATGAAATGTCCTTGAGCAGAATTTTGTCAATTGATGATTCCTGTGGGAGGCAAAGAGATCTATGTCTGGCCTTCCCCACGCTTGGATTATCTTTGTAAACACTTGAGGATGCAACTTCCATTCGTGAGGGTCTGTCATATTTCTGCTTAGATTGTCTGCCAGCGTGTTTTCCAAACCTGGCAGGTACTGTGCTTGAAGCTCGATTTGCCATTCCAGAGCCATGTTCCAAAGTGACATGGCCAGCCTGCACAGGGGGTATGAATGTGTTCCTCCTTGTTTGTTTATGTACCACATTACTGTGGTGTTGTCTGTTCTTATCAATAATTGTCCTGGATGCAGGAGGTCCTTGAAAGCTTTAATTGCATTTATCACTGCCAGCATTTCCTTTTGATTGATGTGAAGGTGCTTTTCCTTTTGGAACCATTTGCCCTGAATGCACCTGTCTGTCATGTGTGCCCCCAGGCATAGTCTGAGGCGTCTGTTGTGATGACTTGATTTGCTGGAGGCTTGCAGAATGGTAGACCTGTGTTTGTTTGGCATGCTTGGGCCCACCATAGAAATTCCTTTTGCAAACATGGAGTTAGTGGTATTATTGTTTCCAAACTGTGGCTGTGTTGAGACCATAGGTTTTTTAGGTACCATTGAAGTTTCCTCTTATGCAACTTTGCACATGGGATTAGAAGAATGCAAGATGCCATGAAGCCCAGAGCCTGCAGGATTTTCCTTGCATTTAGCCTGGTACAATTTGCTAGCATCTTGAAGTACTGAGTTAGTTGCCCCTGTTTTTCTGGCGTAAGATAGGCCATCTGGGTGTTTGTGTCCAAGTTGGCACCCATGAAAATTATTTTCTGAGATGGTGTTAGCCTGGATTTCTCTTTGTTGACTGTGTATCCCAGAGAATTCAATAACCGTGTTACATAAGCCAGATGTTCCAGAAGTATGTGTTTGCTGTCCTCTTGGATCAGGCAATCGTCCAAATAAGGGTAAATTTGTATCCCTTAAAGTCTGCAGTAGGCAATTACTGATGCCAGGCATTTCGTGAATACTCTGGGTGCAGAAGATAAGCCAAAGGGCAATGCAGAGAATTGATAGTGGATTGAACCTGCAAGAAATCTGAGGTATCTTCTGCAGCTTTGTCTGATTGGGACATGCAGGTATGCCTCCTTGAGGTCCAATGTTACCAGCCAAGACTCCTTGCCCAGCATGGGAAGAAGCTGCTGTAAGGTGAGCATCTTGAATTTTGGTATGAGTAGAAATGTGTTTAGGATGGATAAGTCCAAAATGGGTCTCCAATCGGTTCCCTTCCTTGGTACCAGGAATAGTCTGGAATAAAAACCTTGACCTTGTTCGTGAGTAGGTACCTCTTGAATAGCTTTCATGTCCATGAGCTTTGAAATTTGTATTTGAGCCTCTGCCCTTTGATTGTGTGGCAGGTTCGGCATGCCTCTCATTTTTGGAAGAGTGTGAAAATGAAATCTGTAGCCTCTGTTTATAATGTCCAGGATCCATTTGTCTTTTGTGACAATATTCCAATTTTTTGAAAATAATACCAGCTTTCCTCCCAAGGGTGCTGCCACCTGAGCCTTGCTTGGCATGCAAAGGGGAAGTCATTGGGTTTGTTTCCTGTATTGTTGTGCACTGTCTTCGCCACCTCTTGGTGCTGGAGATTGCCATTGTCTGCCTCTATATGATCCTTGAGATTGTCCTCTGCCCCTTGTGCGCCTGTATCTACCTCTTTGGGGCTTGTCCATGGCTGGAAAGGACCAGTTTTTTGAAGGCCAATTTCTGCTAAAACGTGGTGGTTGTACCTGTAGAAAAGCTTTGACAGTTTGCATAGATTTAGCTTTTTCTTCCATTTTCCGTAGTATCTCCTCAGCATTAGTACCAAATAATACATCCTTTTGTAAAGGAGCATCTAGAAGTTTAGCTTTAACATGATCAGGCAAGGTTTGTTCCCTAAGCCAGGCATGTCTACGAATGACTGATCCTGTAACAGCAGCTCTACTTGAGGCCTCTAGAGCATCATAGCCACATTGTAAGGTGTGTTTACCCACTTGTTCTGCACTATGCATCATAACTTGCAACTCCTTCAAATCTGGTTGTTCAGGTTGTGACATTTTATTCCTTAATTGTGATAACAGAAACTGCTGATATTTAAGCATATGGAACTGACAATTTAAGGCCCTCATGGCTAGGGTGGCGAGGTATATACCTTTTTCCCCACCTTTCTAAGGATCTAGACTCTCTCTCGGAGGTAATGGATTCTTAGCAGTAGAGGCCTTCATTCCCTTGGGGCCTTGAGAAATGGTTTCAGGGTCAGCATTATGGCTTTTGTAAAGAAATTGGTGTGAGTTAGGAACTCTGTAGTACCTATCAGGCTTGACTGGGGCAGGAGGCAGGGAATCCGATTAAGGCAAGCCTCCGAGTAAACATCATCAAGTATGTCCAAGACAGGAGGTATCGCCAGAGGTCTGTGCTGAGGTAGCAAATAAATTCCCTAAGCCTTTTCTTGGAATCTGAAAAATCTTGACCTTCCCAATGGAAGAGTTCCCTCAAGGTATGCAAGGTTTCCCCGAAAGAAAAATCCTCTGGGGGGGATACAGAAGGAATGGACTGCTCTGCATCAGAATCTTCAAAAGGGGAGTACGAGTGTTCCTCTTCATCAGAATGTTCTGAAATAATGGAGCCCTGGTCAGAAGGGGGAGAATCTTCCTCCACTCTGGGTCTCTTGTCCGGAGGGGGTTGGGAACCCCTGATAAGAGTAATTAAATCCTCAGCCATTTTGACCATCTGCTTTTTAAGCATGGGGCCTGGAGATGGGCCCTGTGCAACAGGCCTCTTGGAATGCATGGCTGATTTAGACTTAGTAAAGGCCTTTATGGAAAAGGAAGATGAAGGTCTAAAGACACCATGGGTGGAAGTGGACCTGTCCACATTAAGAGGTTCAACACTCACAGTGGCTTCGGTAGCTGTAGTCAGGGTATGGGCCGAGGAACCTGCGGTCTCGGTTACAGAAGACACTGCCAGAGAAGTGTCGGCGGTAGTCAGGGGCTGCGTAGGTGCCTCGCTGAGAACCGGACCATGTGTAGCCGGTTTTGGCATGGTGTCGGTGGAGACCGCGGACCTCGCGTGTCAGTCTTTGTCCTTGCATTTTTTGGACAAAACAGTAGTCGGAGTCTCCGACGACATTTTATAATTAAAAGCTTTACCAAAAAAGTGCTGGGCGAACTCTGCCCGATGCTTAATAGTGCATTTATTGAAAGTAGCACAAAAGCGACAGCCCGAGACGTTGTGGTCTGGGCCTAAACAAGGTATACAGAGGGAATGGAAATCCTTATGCGGTATTTGCTTCCCACAAGAAATACAATTGTTAACTTTGTCTGACATCGGGTACTTAGCTTTAAAAAAGACTTTGGTTTCCAAATTTTCATAATTTCAGGAGCTGGCCGACCAGCACTTGCGAACTGCTTCTGCTTCGGGCACCACGTGGCAAAAAAGACTGAAGAAAATGGCGTCGGCTGTGTCTTATGTACCCCTGTCGCACTGACGTCAGGAAAGAAAGCGACAACAACCGATGCCAGACCTAGACTTTGGAATTCGGCCGACTGAGGACCTGCCTGATGGCAGGAGAACCCATCTGTTATGACTGCAGCTGTATGCACGATGAACATCTTGGTTCCAGTACAATGAAGGCATTCTTTCTTTATCAGAGTTTACACCCATTACTTGCTCAGGAACTCAAAGCCATGGTGGTGCAACAGTAGTGTTGTCGCCTCACAGCAAGAGGTTCTCCCATTTGATTCTTGGCTGGAGCGCCTTCTGTGTGGAGTCTGCATGTCCTCCCCATGGTTGAGTGGCATTCGAAAGACATGCGTAAATGGGCATGCCTTCGTTGAAGTTTGGGAGTCGAGATGGCACCTCGGCACCGTAAAAATCTACTGCCAATCATTAGCGGAACGTAGTTCCGCTGTGGTGACCCCTAACTGGGAAAAGCTGAAAGAAGAACGACTTGTTCAGGAACTCACAAAGTGCAGGGTATCAAAGGCACATTTGCATAAGTTCTATTTATTTATGTTTTTAATTTATTTGTTACTTATTTGCTTTCTCTCCTCAACTTTGAGTTGAGAGGGATGCCAGATCAGGGAATTGCACTGGCTCCCAGATAGTATAGTTATGATACTTCAGGAGAATACCATGTATAATAGCAAATATATCACAGCACGCCAAGTCCTGTGTGTCACAAAGCTGGAACTTGTTGAGGTCTTACTGACTCACAAGTCTGACTATCACGTCCTTCCTAATTACTGATCTCTGTGTATATATTCCCTACAGCACAGTTAGAATACCTAAGTCAACTCGAAAATCTTTCCATCTGTCTAATCCTTCCTTTCTGGGTGATTTCATCTATATGCATACACTCTCAGGTCTCAGACTACCTCCTTACTAACAACCTCCTTTCCAGTACTCAGCATGGTTTCCAACCAAACTATAGCACCACCACTGCCTTACTCTCCTTTACTAACACTATCCTTCAGCATAGAAACAATGGCTATCTCTCCTCTGCTACTTTCCTAGACCTACCTAAAGCATTTAACATGGTCCCACACAAACAACTTAACTGTGTCCTCAATTACCTATCCTTCTCGCAATCAGTCACCAACTGGTTTCAGAGTTACCTATCTGATCGCCAACAATCCTTTGTATGGCAGAATGACATATCTCCTCAACTACCTGTCTCCATAGGGATTTGCCAAGGATCCATCCTTGGACCCCTACTCTTCTCTGTTTACACCAATAATCTAGCCTCTGCCACCAAACATGGCACACTCATACAATATGCAGATGACTCAACCATCATCTGCTCAGCCCAGTCTCTACCCAAACTGCAAAAAGTCACACAGGAAGCCTTTTCCTCTGTTGAAACTTGGTTATCCGATGCCCAATTAATACTCTACCCAAACAAAACTAAACTACTCATATTCCAACCCACCAAACATACTCAAAACAACTCTCACTTTAACATCACAGCAAAAGACAACACCACTATATATCCAACTGAACACACCAAATTGCTAGGTGTGGAAATAGACAATAAGCTAAAATCTGGCATTCACATATCCATGACCATAAAAAAAATCCACAAAAAACTAGGAGCGTTATACAGAAATAAACAATTTCTCACCAAAGCAGCAAAGATTTCAATAGCAAATTCCCACCTTATCTCCACCCTACTTTATGCCTCTCCAATATATACCAACCTAAGCAATGCGATCTAAACAAGCTAGAGACCTGCTACAACAAAATTGCCAAATTCGCCACAGGGGCATCCTACCATAGTCACCACTGTCTCTCACTTGCTGAACTGGGCTGGCTTGAACTCCCTCACCTCCTTCAGTGGTATCAACTCTCACTCGCCCACAAACTAGTAAACCATCCACTAAATGTCCCATCCCTCCAGAATTTACTCCAACCCTATCGCACCACCAGACCACTAAGATCCAGCAACAAAAATCACTTTCAGATCACGAAAGAAAATAACTCTGCTGGTGAAGCACTATTCTCTTGCACCATAGCCAAATTATGGAACTCCCTTCCACCTACAATTACCTCCGTACCATCATGCACCCACTTCAAAACTTTACTAAAAGCGCACCTAAAAACATGCTGGCTGTGCCCTTGCAACTCCCACTCTAATATCACCCACCCCATCCAACCACTACCTTTCTTTCCACCCCACTAACTACCTTGATTATAGCAAGCTCAGATGCTCATAAGCCTAGTACTTATTATACAGCAGGAACTTCTTATTGTAACATTAGTTAATGTCTGTTATGTACTTCACAGATAAATATTCTATTTGTCTACTGATTTACTATGTTCTTCATCTGTAAATATGCTGTAAGTAATTGCTATATTAAATTGTTAATAGCTATGTAATCCAATGTAACTACTGTCTATTTTAACTGTGGAGCTTTTCTCCCCGGGCCTCCTCTGAAAATGGACCTATGTCCATTCGGACACTCCCAGTCAACAAATATAAATAAATAAATAAATAAATAAATATGCCCACCAATTGCTTACCTTATACAACTATTAACAAATGCTCCTAAAGATTTCTCAGTTTTGTAAATGACGACTCCCTTGACCAGCTATTTCTTCCCCACCTGGGGTTCTAACCTTCTTGCCCTTGCCCTTACAAATACTCTCCCAATTTGCCTTGTCCCTCATTATCACTATTTCTTGGTTAAACATGACAATCTCAGTAATTTTTTCCCCAAAACAATCCCAGTTTACTACCATTAAGAATCCCATTCAATTCAGGGACTTTTCCAAAAAAAAAATAATTATTATTAACTAACCTACTGGACAGTTATAAATAGTATAACCCCCCCATACTGATGTCACTGCATACTATTTATAGCTTTATTCCCTTCCTGATAGCTGAATTAAAGCACCGGCCCATCTCGGGCAGAAGCATAAAAAAGTAAAATGGAGATACTATCACACAAACAAGCTTGGTAATAAGAAGAGGATCACCTAGCTATCTGCAAATATTTTTACTTACGATCAGTGTTAAACTGGATAAACAAAACCCTTACGAATACCAAAAAGTGTAAAGCCAAATAATAACCTGAGGTCACTGTCACCACCAAAGACAATCACAAAGCCATCTTGATTTATTTCAAACCACTGAAAAATAATATCCAGTGATATACTAATGGAACCTCTTACAATCACCATAAGACCATTGTCAATATACTACTTGAAAAATTCAGTTTTACCTCCACCTCACTGACTCAACCACTGTCACTCTATCACCCTCACACTGTACCACTTTAAATCAAACCAGTCTTCTCTACCCTGTCCAAGTCCAAAGAAAAATCTCTGTGGGTACTGACAACATCCTTGGCTGTCTACTGTTCCATACCAAACAGCATCTTGCCCAAGTCCTCCTTAGTCTGTTCAGACCAAGTCTCCTCTCTAGTCTTGTCCCAGTTAAGTAGAGAATGACCAATGCAGTATCATTACACACAGTTGGACCTGCTACTGGCCCCAGACGTTATAGACATATTGGCCTTATTAGGATCATCACTATGGCCATGAAATGTATAATTGATGAACTTATCAAGAATTATGCTGGTAATCTCCTGTGCTTTGATTCCAACCAGTTCTGCTTCCTTAAATGTAGATCATGTTTACTCTGCCTAGCTAACTTCTTAGAAATGGGAATTGAGATCACACCGTGGACCTTGGTCTGGCAAAATCCTGTGATACCATTCCTAATGGTGGCGTAACTGGTCCAAATGCTCCATCAACTCTGAACCCGATGTTGTCCACTGGATAACTGACTGACTCACTGATAGATTACACACCATTTCAACTGGGGGATACTTCCTAACAAACAAAACCATGTCACTGCAGGTGTTCCACAGAGTTAAGTCTTGAGCCTCCTGCCCTATGGTAGTGACTTCTCAGATGTTAAGGTGGCAGTCAAAGGACTTTGATTAACCAGATTTGCAAATGATTGTTAACAGGGTACAGTTATGATCAGAACCATATCTAAAACTAGGCATCCTAGGCAGCTGCCTAGTGTCTACTGGTCGGGGGGTCCCTTGCCACAACACAAATTTAATTAAAATGAAAAAAAATGTAAATAAAATAAAAGTTTTACCTTTTAGTCTGTCATGCATCTGCTTGTGTCCACTTTCAAACAGAAGCACGCAAAGCAATACATGAGAAATTTGATTTACAAAATGGAGTCTTCCTTTATAGCAAATGGAGGTATGGGGATAAGCTATGTGTGCAGAGATTTGTTGCAGCAGACTTGATTTTTGAAACAAGCACAGAGCAATGCAAGTGAAAGTGGATGGAGCCTTCCTATGAGCTATCCGTGCAGAAACAAGCAGACTTTGTAGATGACTGGCTGCATCAGACTTTTGATTTCCTCAAGATATGAGGAATGTGTGTATGTACGTGTTTGTGTAATGCCCTTGTTTGACAAGGCAGTTTATTTAATTAACTTGCTTAGGCTCAAACCTTGTACCTTAGCTACAGAAGACAAGAGCCTTAACTCCCTACATCAATTTCTACTCTTTTTGATAGCTCTGCTGGATGTAAAAGATCTGACAGCACCTACCACCAAAACAGGCAGATGGGGCCTAAGCTTAACATCTTATTCAAAGGACAGCACATTTAGGAGTACAGCATCCCCCTTATACTGCAGTCTAATGTCAGCAATCTGCCTATGTGGTGTGGGAGCAGAATCCACAGCCTTTTGCACCAAAGGTGAGTTTGCGCTGCAAACACTACTTTCAAATTTTATATCACAAACACTGAAGGCTATTTGCTAAACAAAACAAATCCAAGGCTGAAGGTCGCGAGAAGCAACTGTTTTATTTATTAACAATGTAAAGAGATGTGGGTTCTGTTTCCAATGTAAATTCATTCTAATGTGTGACAGGTTTCTTATCAAAGGCAATGAATTCAATGTTAGGACAAATTTTGACTGCAATTCTAGGAGGGTGGTCTACGCGGCATTATGCCAAATGTGCGTAGGTTGAAGGAAAGAATTTATGAACACCAGTATAACATCAACAAAAGGAACCCCAACAATGTCCTGGCAAGACATGTTTTGGACAATAAAAGTCACACATTTAAGTTTGTAGAAACAGAAGGATTAAAGGAGGGAATGAGGGGAGGTCCATGAGTACTTATTGGTACTAAGGGAATTATATTGGCAACTGACTTTAAATGCCCATGGTTGGCCTGGACTTAACAAGTCTTGTTCCATTGCACCCCTGTTGAAATTTAAAGCATTGACTAGGTAATGAAACAGAGGTAGGGGCAAATGATGCAATAATACCTTTGGTATGGGTTTGCACATTAAGTACCAAGCTATTTATGTGAACTTTATACTTAATACACATTTATTCTTCCTATTCAAGCCCCTTCAAGGAAATGATGTATGACATACACTTTATATACTCTTTAATTGAATGCCCTTATTGCCCATTATAATTGGTTTTAATATGTTTTACCATCTCATTGCATGTATTGAATATTGTTATTTTTAGGTACTAGGATTTCTGGAGTGATTTTTATGTATAGGATTTTAACTTCTCATTTTAATGTGATTTGATTTTTATTCATTTTATTTATTTTTTTATCTACGATTCTTTACAGAAACTAATATATATATATATATATATATATATATATATATATATAGTCTGTTCGATTCAAAAAGTTTACAGTGTTTTTAGCTGGCTTGCAAGATTACACCGTCAGGATGACGTGCACTTAAATCTTCTGAACACTAGATGGCATTGTGATGCTACTTTATCTAAGAATGGTTGGAGCCACTCCCTCTTGAAACATCAAAGAAATTGTAGTCATTGCTCATGGATGTCTGTATAAAAGTTTTGTATCCTACCTGCTTTTATATTCTGATGAAGTTCCTATAAGGGACAAAAGCGCTTAATATATATGCATATTTTTTTTGCTTTGGTTTTAAGTGGTTTTACCAAATAAAACAGTTGCTGCTTGTGACATTCGCCCTTGGATTTGTTTTGTTTAGCAAATAGGCATCAGTATTTGTGATGTACAATTTAAAAGTAGTGTTTGCAGCGTAACAGGTACCAAACTCACCTTTGGTGCAAAAGCCCGTGGATTCTACTCCTACACCATGTAGGAATATTGCTGACATTACAGTGCAGTATAAGGGGGGATGCTGTACTCCTAAATGTGCTGTCCTTTGAATAAGATGTTAAGTTTAGGCCCCATCTGTCTATTTTGATGGTGGATGCTGTCAGATCTTTTATATCCAGTAGAGCTATGGAAAAGAGTAGAAATTTCCCCAATGTCCTGGCCATATTTTCCCTAGTAATACAAAATCTCCAAGGTTCTCCCCTAAAAAGAGGCTACTAGCCTAGTGGGACTAACCTGGTCAACACAGGGCAAATACATTAAAATTAATCCACATCTTTTTCTTAATTTCAAAAGTAAAGAAGAAAAAAGTATGCATGCCAGTTTTGGAATGTGTTTATGGTAATAAGGGGGAGAGAGACAAGTAATGGGACACTTGAATGACTTGGTGGGGGCCCTGGTCCATTACTATGCCTAGGCCCCATTTGGTTATGATGTAGTTCTGGTTGTCAGTCTCTTCAATGACCTTCACATTTTCCTTAAAGGCCCGAACCTAACTAACAAATGGTGCACCAATCTTGAGCTCAGTCTGAATGCCAGGAAATAGTGTAATAACCTATGGAAATAGGGATAGAGTACTCCATCTTATAAAATGATAGGATAAGGACAAAATAATTAGCATATTATAGCCCATCAGTGGAGTGATTGAAAAAGTTACAATTTTGAGTGTGTGTGTGTGTGTGTGTGTGTGTGTGTGTGTGTGTGTGTGTGTGTGTGTTTGTATTATAGATAGAGAAAAAGACAGAGACACACAAAGATAAAAAGCTTGATAGAGAGAAAGTGAAAGAGTGAGAAAAAGCACATATATGTAAGCAAGCTTATACCTCTGGGCATCTGCATGTGCTTCTGTGTTTGTATAAGATGTGTGTGTGTGTGTGTGTGTGTGTGTGTGTGTGTGTGTGTGTGTGTGTGTGTGTGTGTGTGTGTGTGTATACATATGTACATATTTATTGATGGATGGCAGAGGAAATAGCACTCTTCTTTCTCAGCTATCTTGCTTATCCATATACTCAAATTCTGTACAAGATGTTTCAGTTTGCATCATATTTTACTGATCCATATGCTTACAGAACTATGTTATTGCCACCTGATGGCATTTCCTGGCAACAAGCTTCACAAGTGTTTGCCTTTTACACAAATAGATCAAGGCTATCACCACACTGTCTCATCCGTATTTTAGTTCTATTTTAGCTCTTACAGTCTGTAGTATGTAAAGGCCATGTCTCTCTAACAGATGTGTTATACAAACAAAATTACTTTTTTGATAAAGTGCCAAACTACACTACTTGTGTAGAAACATATAAGCAGTTGCTGCATATCATGCCTTGTTGGTGTAAAATAAGCATATGCTTTTTAACATAATGGCTAAAAATGACAGACAAATAGTGCATGATATGATGCTGATTACAGGCCTTGTGAAGGGTGTGGGGCTTAAAAAGGTAATGCAGAATGGGTAATGCAGAATGCATGCCTTCTCAGCTGTAAGCTGCTTCATGCAGCAAATTCTTGAATATTACTCTGTGAATATGCACATAGTTCTCTACTATTTATTTACAAGAGAAGCACTATTTTTTGCTATTAATTGACTAGAATGTCTAAATCTCTATAATGACATATATTTTTGAAACCAATATTGGAGCATCTTTGACATCCTCCCTGCTCCAAGCCGCTGAGGTTGAATCATGTTAACTATTAACAATCACGTTTCAAAACTACTGCTTTGTCATGTAATCAGGTATTTTAAATTCTTATCCTCATCTTATTTGATGAATGTGTTTACTCAGTTTGAAAAAATGTAATTTGTGCACTGCAGTACTGTGCCAGGGTCATGGTATAAAAGAGTCCTAAGACTAGACCACCAATGAGGTTACCAAACATATAAAATAAATAAGGGGAAGAAAAAGGCCCATACATGCACACAGCTCTCATCGATGAATCCCATCCAATATGTGTGTTAAAAATCAAGCCCCAAACGTTTAATTAATTACAAATGCAATACATTATACAACAAACTAGCCTTTCATTAGCACAGTAAACTGTAGAAATCCTATGCAGAACAGTGCTGTATAACTCTACTGAGTATGAGCTGTGTTAGCAGATTAGGTCCAGCCAGATTCATTTTTGGCTCCCGAATCAAAATACAGTTACACTAACACACACACACACACACACACACACACACACACACACACACACACACACACACACACACACACACACACACACACACTTATATATATATACATCTAGAACCCATAACATCTAATTTATATATATCAAATACAAACACACACTTTTACTATGTTAAAAGTGTGTGTTTGGTAGTTTGATGTCATTATATATGAAATATATACACACACACACACACACATATATATATATATATATATATATATATATATATATATATATATATATATATATATATATATATTTTTGGGTACCCTTCAAAACATCTGAAACCCATAACATCTAATTTCATAATGCTGAGACCAGAACATCTAAAACCCATAACATTGAATTTCTTAGCATCTAACAGTACAAATCACATGAAAATAACATCCTCTCCACACATAATGACACCAAACTACCAAACACACTTTATACTACATTTCTGCATGGGGGGGGGGGGGGGGGCTTGATACAGTAGGGTTGGAAATTAACTTTTTCCCACTGTAGTCCAATCTTGGAGTTGGTATATTTAATTTATGGGGGGGGGGGTGTGGAAGGTGCAGGGGGGCTTGCCTCCCCCCTGCAGAAACATAGTAAAAAGTGTGTGTTTGGTAGTTTGATGTCATTATATGTGGATGGGGTGTTATTTTCTTGTGATTTGTAGTTTTAGATGTTCTGGTCTCAATGTTATGAAATTAGATGTTATGGGTTCTAGATGTTTCAAAGTAGACCTATACATATCCTGCAGACAGATTGCCTTCTTGTTAAATTGCTCTTGCTCTGCCCATTTAGGAATCTCTTCAATCTCCTTCAAAACTAAGAAATATTAAGTGATTACTGATGGCTGGGGTAAAAGAAGACCTCCCTCATGTAATGGGCTGCTCCAGGTGACTGATTAGTATGTATACTATAATTGATCAAACCTGGTGTTGACCAAACCAAAAGATGTAGAATGTAGATTTAGTGAACTAGCATAGGATGTCGACACAGATGTCTTGTTTAAATGTGTTAATAGCAGAATTTATTGCTGAAAACCCAATTATTACATTCTGAGGAAAATATAAGAGACTTTCATTTATATTGCTTACATTTGCTAGATGGCAGAAGGAAACAATATGTCTACCTGTTCTGTTTTCTGAAGTACATTTTAATGTGCGACCAACACTGTACTTCTATCTTCCTTTTCTCCATTTCCCACTTGAATGTCCTTGTGGATTTTCTCTCTCCATCCAGTATTGTTGCCCATTCCATGACCCTACAACCTTCTCCTTGATAAAATCCATTTAGACATCCAGGATGCCCCTACAATCAGCTACCTAAGCCCTCCTCCTGTTCAAAATAACACTTTCACACAACCTTGTTAACTGAGAACAGGACTCCCATCTCTTCCGATATCATCTCTTCCGATATCAAGTGAGAAGATGCCTAGCTCATCTAGCCTTAAGCTATATACCTTTCCCTCCATCACATGGATACTTCTGGTAGCTTTCCATTGGATTTTTCCATCACCATTATATCCCTTGACTTACGTAGCCTCCAGAACTGCACTCAGTACTCAGGGTGTGGTTTGATTCAGCAAGGCTTTTGACTCAGTCCTACACAGGAGGCTTATAGGAGAGGGTTGGGTGTAGGATTAGCTGAATGGCTGAATAGTAGGACACAGAGGATTGTGGTGAGAGGGACAATGTCAGGAATTAGGAAAGTGATCTAGGGCTCTGACCTCAGTGTACTTTTATGTTTTAGTCTCAGACCTACCCGAGGAACTACAAGGAAGGATCAAATTCTTTGATGATGTCATAAAAATATGTGCAGGCAGTGGATGATGAGGTAAGAGGTCTACTAAAGGATTTGGAAAGATTGAAAAACTGGATTGAAAAAAAAGACAACTGAGGTTCACCACAAACAAAAGGAAAGTACCACATTTAGTACATAGCAATCCTGGCTTGAAGTATCAGTTGACTGGAAAGGAACTTATGACAAAAGAATAGGAAAAGGATCTGTGAAAATATAATCACACCTGGATAGAATGGTGGGGGGATATTGTCTCAAAGCAAAGAGGTAAGGCAATCAGTAGTTTGCCAGATATTTTTCTGTTCCCTTTATACATGGGTGCCATACTTGCTATTGTCCAGTATACTGTCACTTCTGCATCAGCCAGTGAGATGTTGATAATCTCCATCAGTGGATCTGCTAACATGCTGGCCAGATTTCTGATGACTCTGGGAGACAACCTATCTCATTCTTTTGCTTTATTTTCTTTTTGCACACTCAGTTCCCTCTGATCCTGTACCCTATTAGTAGCCACTTCCCTATGAACCTCCTTCCTGTCCATCCTGGTGTCTGTCTACTATATTCCACATGATGCCATGTGTCCTTCTCAGTATGGTACATGGCACTCTCCCAGTGCCTTCCTTTGTGAAAACTAAAGCAGAGTTAATTCGAACAATCCCCCACGTCAGTCTTCTGTTAGCTCCCTCCCTTCTTTCCTTAGCCTGTCCAGTTCTTTTCATCCCTTTCTCCTTTCTGTTATATAGCCATGAAAGCACTTGCTTAAGTTTATGATCCTTTCTGATAACTCCTTTTTAACTTTAGTCATTGCTGCTCTCACCATCTTTGTTGTCATTTTGCTAGTATCCCTGAATTGTGTCACTTCCATGTCCCCACATCACCATTTCCTGCAGGTCTTAACTTTTGCCCTAAATTTAGCCTCACATTCATATGTAGCCATTCATATGCACCTTTGTTCTGTTTTTGGCTCTTCCTGTCACAGTTGTCAGTGGCCCTGAGTCCTCCATCCCTGACCTGATCCCATAGCTTGTTTGTTCCCAGCCTTATAACTCATCCTTGACTCTAAATTGCACTCTCTCACAATAACTGTTGGCTATCCATAACAGCTTTGGCATTAGTTACAAGCTTAACCATTGTTATGTCCTTTCTGACACAATTCTGTTCTCAGCTTTACAACAGACGGTGTAGAGTCTGAATTACCAATATTTTCTTTGAGGCTAAAATTATAAACAGAAGCACTCTACAACAATCAGTACTAAGGGTAATTCCTTTTTCATATGTTTATGTTGCCATCTAATGGAATGGAAGAAGTGTGGAGTAGAATGTATCTACAATCTTTTGTGGAATAGTCTGAACATAGCAAGGTTTATTACAACACTAAGAAATGTGACAAATTGTATTTCAGAAGAAATAATTATGGGGATTCATATGCAATAAATTGCAAAATTTTACTAACAAACACTTCCAGAGATCAAGAGGTAACTGTTGATAGAACACTCACATTTGAAGACACAAATATGATATTATTAGAAAGTGTTATGCTATTATGAGGGTATCTTATGAACAGTTGCTTCTACAAGGAAGGAAATACTGCTGACTCTGTATAAATCAGGGATAAGACCTGTAATAGAATATAATGTGAAGCATTATGTAGCTATAATCAATAACAGGTAAAGAAACTTGAAGAATACAAAAAAAAAATCACAATAAATATTACAGCTATGAGGATACGTAGTTATAAAAATAGATTAAAGTAATTAAAACTGCACTCAGTTAGCTATAGGCTTTAAGCACTGATAGAATTTCAACAAGTCTGCTTAGCTTAAACTTCTGGTAAGGTAGTTCAAAAGGTACAATGGGACATGATCCTGGTGTCAATAGTTTCAAGCTCCTTCATAGCCTCAGCTGAGGCCATGAGCTTGTGATAGCTGAGTTACTATAATATATCATGTAAATATAACAGTAAATGGTGGAGTAGATTGCTGTTTTATTATCTGCAATGCATTTTAACAACATCTTACCTTTAAATGATTTGCATCCTAATTAGGATATAACTTACATCTATGACTCATATAGCTATTGCTTTAACATACTCTTTGAAGATCATATATGAGGTGGAAGTGAAGTGTTGTATTACATTTAGAGGACCTCTCTCTTCAGGCACCCCAGTTCTGATTATGATACTCTAATTCTCAGATTATCTGTGAAGTGGGGTTTATTCTGTTGCTATGTGGTTTCACTTCAAATGACATTTCTGTGATGTTTTAGCATCATCTGAATTGTATCTTCTAAGCACCTCATATATGGCACTGCTGCAGGTACTATGCTCCTGTTCCGTCCTACTGTATGTACAAGGACAGTTACCAATGTACTGTTCTGATGTAATATATTGCAGTGCAGTTTAATTGTAAGCAGACATTACTGCAGAAGCCATACTACTGTACTATCATACTGTATGTACAAGGACAGCTACCTCAGTACTGTTCTTGTTTTTACATAGTGCTGTGCAGTTTTATTGTAAGCAGACATTGCTGCAGGAACCATGCAACTGTACTATCCTATTGTTTATACAAGGACAGCTACAACTGTACTGTACCTCTGTAATATACTGCTGTGCAATTTTATTGTAAGTAGTATATAAAATATTGAGAGCATAGTATGTGCAATAGAGCTCCTGTTCTTTCATTCACTGTAATGTAGTTCCATTACATGTCTTTTGCAGTAAGTATGAAGAACACTATAAATGTTTTGCTATTTTACCTACATTACTGGTTACTTATATTTACCTACATTACTGGTTACTTATATTTGACATCCGCGGTGGTGCAGCAGTAGCGTTGTTGCCTCACAGCAAGAAGTTCTCCCGTTCGATTCTCGGTTGGAGTGTGGGGAGTGCCTTCTGTGTGGAGTCTGCATGTCCTCCCCATGGTTGGGTGAGCATTCGAAAGACATGCGTGAATGGGCGTGCCTTCGTTGAAGGTTGAACGTCAAGCTGGCACATCGGCGTTTGTGAAAATCTACTGCTAATCATTAGCGGACCGGAGTTCCGCTGTGGCGACTCCTAACCGGAAAAAGCCGAAAGACAAACAAAAACAACTGGTTACTTATATTTCCTGCAGGTAGTGCTACAGTGCATTTTTATCTTTTTATTTTTATTTACATACCTCTACACCTAATTATCCAAACTCATGTTCTCAGCAGATTGAGTCAACCCTTGTGAAGGTGCAATGAGACCCTGAGACCCTGACCTATAGGTGGGCACTCCCTTTTCTGGGACTGTACATGTCTTTTGGCACCTTCAAGTGAGGCCCCTTGAAGGATGCAAGTACAGCCACTTAGACAAATTTTGTAAAGCTATGGGAGAGAATTCCTTGCTGATGTGGAACATATAATTATGTCATTTGCATCAGCACACAAAATGTCAACTCCAAACTTCCCTGCTGCCTAGTATTTGCCAGTTTGCAATAGCCATAGGATCACATATTGGCCTGCTATAGACTGCCACATCCTTGTGCAAAAAAATCCACAAATATCTCATGTTGTTGAAGGCCTGGTAATGGCCTCTATATTTCCCTAACACTCCTGCATTCTTCAGTGCTTTAGTCAGTAATCAAACTTAAATCATCTGCATCACAGTTAGGGCTGCATTCATGCCACAGAAATAGTGCAATTATGCATTTTTTTAATGAGATCACACTACAGGTTCTATTTTGGCATTCAGTGCACCAGTAAAATGGATTGTTGTTAAATGTTGGCCATTTTTTTCCCTGTAATGCTAGAAAGCTTTTACTGTCTAAGATCACACTACAACATGGAATGGAAATATTTATTCCCTTTTCCCACTGTGGTGTGAGTCAGTATTTGTAATCAGCAGTGGTTATGGGGGATGGCCCCCACATGCGAGTACAGAGAGGCTTGACCCACTGCAAAGAACACTTTGTATGGAGATTTCAGTGGTTTGGTGTTTATGTGTGTGTGAATGGTGAGTGGAAGTATGACCATGCAAATTAATCTGTATTATTAACGTTTTTCTTTGATAAGCTGAGTGTTTTTGTTTGTGCGTTCAGATATGGAGCTGGATTTCAAAACAGCTTGGCCTAGTGTAACATTTAATGTGTTACACCATGCCTGATTCCAAAAGAAAGGGCTCCACCATTCTTCATTCAGTGGAATGGTGGAGTGGAATTCGGTGTGCCACACCAAACTAATTTAATGTTATACACCAGTGAGGTTTGCCAATGTACGAGGCCGAATCAGTAGTGAAGCCCATTGTTGCAAGCCAAACTGCTTGCAGTACCTATTTACTTATTTATATACTGTATTTGTTAACCATGTTAGGCCACCTGGGTGAGAAACCTGTTTTCACTAGAGGGAAGGAAATGTCCAAAATTAAGTAAAATATTACAGTAGGTTTTAAACAATAGATAAGAAAATTAATTTAATACAGTAAAATCATTCAATACAATAAAAAATAAGTTTTCATTTTAGCAATAGAAAGAAAAATCATTGAGTCATAGAACTGAATCAGTAATATAGGGAAGAAAAATTATCCTGGAGTTTTGCTGGTACAGAGCCAAGACTGTTTTAGATGCTGGTTCAGTTTTTTTTTTTTTGATAGCAGCAATTTTTTCAGTTTACTTAATAGAAAAAGCAGAGAGTTCCATTTTCTAGAGATTGAATTAGAGTATAGTGCACATTCAGCCATGTTTTGGGATTTGGTTATGCTGAGTAGAGGTTTGTCACTGGACCACAGTTTTCTGTTTGGTTAATAGAGGACTATGAGAGTTTCAATCCCTGGACACTGTTGGGGATTGTGGAGTCATTTGTGCACAACCTTGTGTATATGTGAGGTTGTGGAGTTATTTGTGCACAACCTTGTGTATATGTGAGGTTGTGGAGTCATTTGTGCACAACCTTGTGTATATGGGAGGGCATGAGAGAGTTCAAGCCAGTTAAGGATTTTAAGTGACAGACAGTGGTGAGTTCTATAGGATATATTAGTAGCAAACTTCATAATTTTATTGTAGCTCTGTTGCATTTTGAGTCATATGGAGGAGTTTAAATTAGCAAGAACTGATGAATCATATTAGAGGATTGGCATTAGAAATCCTGTTGTAATGCTACACCTGGCATCATCAGTGAGGAACTGTTTGGCCCTGTAGACAGTGCCTAGTTTCTGATGTGTCTTTTTTATAGTTTGGAATATATGTGGGTAGAATTTCATTTCGTTATCAGTGATTAGACCCAGACATTTAGTGCATGTTACTATTTCAACTGTAGCGTTGTTCTCTGAAGTAATGGAGAAGTTATGTTTGAGGGACTTGTACAGTTTAGGGGTAAACAGCATAAATATTTTTTTGACTATTTGGAAGGAGTTGAGAGTTGTCAACTAAGTTTTTAAGGAGGAAAAGGACTGCTGAGTAAGTTGTTGCTGTGCAGACAGGTAATTAGCTGAGCAGATGAGTACAGGGTCATCCACATGTTGAACAAAAGAAGCATGCATAAAAGCGGTGTACAGGTCATTTATAAAAAGGTTGAACAGCAGAGGACCAAGGACAGATCCTTGAGGAATACTGAGTGTTATGGGAAGGACACATGAACATTCATCATTCATTTTCCCACTTTACAGCCAGTTGTATGTTAAAGAACTACAGAACCACTTAAGGGCAGAGTCTGTGATAGTAAATAGGGAGAGTCTATAGAGGATTTTTTTTTTGTGGCAGGCAGTATTAAATGTCTTGGACAAGTCAAGGAGAGGGCAGATACCAGGTTATCTGAGTTTTTATGGCAAATAACTATTTTAGTAAACCTCAGGAGTGCCATAGTTGTACTGTTTTATGGTCTGAAGCCATGGGTTAGAGATAGAAGCTTAATGTCAAGGACAGAATTTTAGAAAGGGGCGACAGAATAGCAATGGGGCAAAAGTTGGAGAGATCAGGGGAGGGACCCACCTTATGCAAATGTATGATATAACATTTGTTCCAAAGATGGGGAACACAGTTTTCTTTTATGGAGCAGTTGACTAATATGGATACTAAACATACAACTGCTTCGTCAGCAATAATTGAGGTATTCAGAAAGGAAGTTGTTGGGGGCTAGACTGGAAGATTTAGGAGGAACTTTTTGATGAGAAAGGTAAGCAATGAGGTAAATGAGAAAAATGGGGCAATTTGTGGTAGTATGATATTATAGAGGGGTACATACCTCTCAACCTCTTAGACCAAGAAATCTGAACAAAGCCACAAATAAAAGTGGGACAAAGGCTCAAAAATGGGGACAATTTTTAAATATTGCTCTTACAAACTTAGAAAGTTAATAAAATAACAGGCTTTGCATTAGCATGAATTTTCTGGAGGGTATGAAGTCTGAAACTCAAATATCTGTCATTATTTTCCAACTTCAGTCTTTAATGATTTGCCACTAATTTGCCAGAAAACCATAATTTTATGAAAAACAGACCAAAAATATAAAGCAAAAAATGTGGGCATTCTGCAAAAATCTGTAGTGTTGAGAGGTATGTATCATCTGAGGGGCTTAGTGAGGAGGCAGGCTTCTGAGTTAATGTAATGAGAGTTGAAATTAGAAGCGCAGTTATCATTTACTGGAAAGGTAGAAGGACATGGCTGAGTTGCTTTACCTGGGTTTAGGAGGCTATTGATGGTGATCCAGAAATGTTTTGAGTTAGCTTTATATTTTTCTACATACAGATGGAGTTGTATTGCAGGTATCCAGAGTCAGGGAGGATGCCTGCAATCTCACCCTTGGGCAGCCCTGAAGAGTGCAAACCATCCACTAAACTCCTCAGGGATGGCTTGTTTCAGGTTGTTTACAAAAAATGCAAAGAATAACTCCATGATGATACAGAGGCCCCACACCAACGTCCTTCCTCCTGGACATAGTAAATTCAGGCATGATGACTCTATTTGCCATCATGTCTGCATTTACCTGTATGAACTACAGGTGGAACTGTGGCACTGAATGACTTCGTAGCAGAGCAGCTACATCTGTATGAGAAAACTGGTACTGCAGGCAAGCAGGCTGCCTAAGTAGGTTTGTAGGGAAATGCACAATATGCATGAGAAGGAACTGCATTGTTAATTATGCAAAATATGCAACAATGCAAAGCTTATTTATTTCCATGGAAATTTAATGATTTATCAGGATTTTTTTCTGTCAGAACTGGATGCATATAGCAGAAGTCAGGCACGACTGACTGTGCAAAATTTCATCAGTGCAACTCAAAAAAAAAATACTTTGTCAGTAAACCCTACTTTGCTTTCTGTTGGACTATGGCTGTCTGCACCCTGCCATGGAGCCTTTGATCTTACAACCCCAGTTTGTAGATATACCAAGTCTAATGTCACACCATGTCATGGTAAAGAAAAAAGCTGATTTTTCATGACAACCAGATTTTCCCTCTACTGTAAGTTGGCAGAACCTCAATACTTGGAGGTTGGAGTGTGGAAACAAAGCCCCATATCTTGGAGTGAAAGAGTCAAGCCCCCCCCCCTGCAAAAATGTTTATTTAATATAAATATAAATTTAGTGAGTATCTATAGTATGAGAATTATTATTCTTAGCTGCTGGGACTAGTGGTACCCGATGCTTTGTGGTCACTGTGATGATGCGAGGTACTGTCAGCTATGCCAGGAGAAGTAGGGCAGTGGATGTGTAACGTATGTTACATATGCAGAGGGGACAGCACTATCATTACATTCAGTAACAACAGAAGGAAATCCAGTTTTACACTACAATTCCATTCTCATGACTACTTTCAAAAATGGGCTCCCTTTTACTTTCAATAATAACCGCCTGCTTATTATAGATTAATAACATGTAGCAGTATTTTAGGGATACATTGAATCAGTAGGATTGTCTACTTAGAAAAGAAAGGGGTGCTACAAAAAATCTTTTATTGGTCACTTTTGGAAGCATCCTTGGTGTAAAACTAATTTAATTTCTCATTACACCTCATACCAAAGTTGCAAATGGTTCCACTGATCACTCATTTTTTTTCTCTAAAACCACATGCACGAAATGAATTCACTATAGGTAATGGACAATGACTTAAATGCAACCACAAAGCATTAGAGGTATGAAAAAAATTACCTGCTTAGATAGTAACTTCTTACTTAGATTGCATTTAGTCTCCAACATCATCACGTTTATTTTCTGTGTGAGGTGTACGACTTACAAGAACCAGCTGACAACTTATTTTTGAGGAAGTATGAAGCCAGTACTTATGAGTTATCATGGAAATACAGTATCTTATACATTAATTCATGTACTGAGTCATTGTAGGTTCAGTCTTTCAAGTCAGGGCAGTATTTTTGAGATCCAAGAAAAAAAAAACAGGAGCTGTCCTTACCAACTAAATAAAGTACATAGACACACTTTTTTGCATCAAAAACCATGTAGTTTCGTATTGTATATGGTATGGAGGTTATATCCAGCGTCAAAGGTTTGTTTCTTGGAGCTGTCTCAGAATATGACTAATATACTTTAACGAGGTGGCCTCACAAGAACACAGACTACAGTAAGGCAAAGTACTACAGTAGAACCTTCTAGTAACATCTCAATAAAAACATTGCACTAATCATTCCGTAACTAAACACCTTGCACTGCAAATATTCATCTTAAAAGTAATATTATACTGCAGATGTTAGAGTGGCTTCTGTGATACAGGAAGGAAAGCACAACGTGAAAGTGTTTAAATTTCATTATGTATTACATGCAGATATTTTCATGAAGTATTATGGTAGAGTTGTAGACGGCAACATAAAAAAATAAATAAATACAGAATAACACTAATAAGGTCTGTTCTTCAATCTGGCACTCCTTTCTTCCTTCCCTCCTAGGGAGGAGTTCCAGGTCCTAAAGGCCTCATGTTCTATTGCCCACCCTCACATTTACATGAGGAGCAAAAAATTAAAAAAAAAAAAAACAATCATGCCCCCTAACACCTCAGACAGCTGCCCCCTTCACTCCACTGTAGCTACACTTCTGTGTTGTGGGTCAGATAACAAAGAAAATCTTCTGAAAATGACTTTAAAGAAACACTATGCAAAAGGAATTACAGTCCTCCCCATATTCACTGTTGAAGAAGAGGCGGAAAAGAGGGAGACAAATGAAATGTAAGCAAAGTAAGCCTTCCAGAAATTAATAGGTTGAGTGATTACTTTGAATCTGACTTCATGATATAGAAAGATGGAGTCTTTTCTGTGACACTGTTGACAATGGTTTGTTTGGCAGCTCTGGGATGCTGGAGGACAAGTGAGGGAGGAAAACTATGAAGAGGTGATGGCCTAATTGACTATCCTCTTGGAAAGATTGAATAGTGTGGCATGAAACACATCTACTACAAATGCATTCACAACTGAGACTACAGACATAACAGGATCTATCTATTAAAAGGTTGGGCTACATCACCTGCAGAAGTGAGTGACAGTGTCATGCTGCACCCATTGTACAGCCACCCATGGATACCGTATGTGGCAAACAGGTGGTGCATTAGAGTGCATAAAGACATACCTGAATGATGGCCATGCTGTCATTAGCTCTTGCCTATCTCAGAATGACTAGGCAATGTTCAAGATGACTGACTAGTTGGCTAATAGGTGAAGGGGACATTCCTCCACAAAACATGTATTTTCATTACTCCAGAATGTAAACACAAAGCCGTGCATATGTGCAACATCCATTTTTTATATCTTTAGCCTAGTCAGTATGAATTATTTTATAATAAGAGATTACACTACACATTCAGGCTTCAAGAAATAACAGAAAACTTTAAAATGCATTGGTCAGGTTTTGAAGAAAGTGTAACAAACCTTTGGAATTACATATGACCTCATTACCATACAAAGTTCAAATTATACAGTTCTGAAAGCGAAGAGTGTCTTGTTTTTGTATTTTATTTTGATGACAAGAATATATGGTGAAGGGGTGCAGCGGTAGCATTGCTGCCTTACAGCAAGAAGTTCTCTGGTTTGATTCTCAGCTGAAGTGCCTTCTGTGCAGAGTCTGCATGTCCTCCCTGTGTTCGTGTGGGTTTCCTCCAGTTTTCTCACACATTACAAAGACATCCTTAAGCATTTCTACCTGGGCATCCAGTGAAAGTTGGCTTTGTTTCAAGTCGGGCTTTCCCAGTTAACAAATGTTAAATAAATAAAAATAGATCCCTGGATTTTGTTTTTCTCAGAAGGGAAAATCTTTTCTGTGGTATGAAAGTTGGAACCCACAATCTCTTACTACCTAAATTAGCGCATAAACTACTATACTTTCATGCAGATAACTATCAATGCTAGTGAAGTGTTTTTGCTTTATAATTAATTTCATTTACCATTACAGTCTTCTTGACAAAGCTGCAAGCATTTTTGGAAAAACAATTAAGATTATAGTTAATTTGATTTTTAAATGAGACTGCTTACTTAGTTTTTACTTTAGCTACTCCCAAAAAAATTATGTCATGATATGTATTAGGCAATGACACACTACAATGCATTGTGAATAGCAACCAATTTACACCTTTAGAAACAGTGGTACTTATTTACATTTTTATACTACATAATCACATTTGCTAATTTTCAATGTTTAGTGTTCCACCTGAAAAAAATCTTGCTGGCAATTTGTCTTTCTAGGAAGTAAGAAAGCATTACTAATGCATTTATCATAAAAGTATAGTAGCCTATACATGAATTTAGGTAATGATGTATTGTGGTTCACTCTTTTATGATGTCATGACAGAGATGTTCCAGTCTGAGAGAAAAAAAAAACAAGGATTATCTTTATCAGCAAAATAAAATGTAGTAGCAACATTCTTTTTGTTTCAAAACTGGGTAATTTGGTACTTTGTGTGCTATGAAGGTCATGTCTAACTGCAAAGGTTTGCTTTTAACACTTGCTACAGAACATAGCCACTGCATATTAAAATATTTTCTAAAACAAAGCCACATGCTGCATTTAGGTAGAATATTTGAATGTGAAGCTGAATATGTTATATACAACACTTCATCATCATCATCATCATCATCATCATCATCATCTTCTCCTTTTTCCCATTTTTTACACTGCGTCAAGGTGCATTGTCAGATGTCGCCATCTTGCTCACTTTTCATTACTGTCTCTTAGTGCAGGTCTTTTCTCACACAATCCATCGACCTCTTTACTGGATGCCCTTGTTCCCCCTTGCCTTCTTCTAGTCTCTCCCAAATGTTCTTCACCAGATTGTCTTCTGCTTTTCTGCACATGTGCATGAAAGTACAGTTGTGTACACTTACCATAAATGTAGATGTTCGAGTGTATTCACTGTTGCAGTCATCACATTTGGGTTATCCCTGCCAGGGTAGCCCTCGGCCGGCCTGAATACTAGAGGCTTAGTATTTCTGCATCGGTTACTGTCACTTCAGGACTGACGTCAGGTCGTCAGTAGTATAAAGTAAGGCAGCCGACGCACTATTCAAGACCACCTCACCTCACACACTGACACACACACTGACACACACACACACACACACACACACACACACACACACACACACACACACACACACACACACCACTGAATCTGTCCCCCTACTAGCCTTTTTTTCTAGCCATAACTTGTAAAACTCCACTTGCTTGCATGCAAGCACAGCTGCCACACCACAGGAACAGTTGAGCCAACATTCCTCATCTCCCGATGTCAACAAATGTAGCTTTCATTTAAATGGCAATATTCTCTGCCAACAAGATGTGCATTCAACAAGGTATATTGCAGGTATACATATATGTACAGTGTGTGTGTGTGTGTGTGTGTGTGTGTGTGTGTGTGTGTGTGTGTGTGTGTGTGTGTGTGTGTGTGTGTGTGTGTGTGTGTGTGTGTGTGTGTAGGTTAGGTGTGTATCATAGCTGTCAGTTGTTCCTAATTTGACAGAATATCCCTGGTTTTCCTCATATGTATGATCTCTTTCTTTTTTTTTTGCCAAAACATTGAGAACTGCAATCCCTAGATAACGACATTTTGAGTTTTTGAGTTCAGACTTCATTTCCTTCAAACATTCATACTAACGCAAAGCCTGTTATTCTAGCAATTTTCTTAGTTTATAACACCAGTATTTAAAATCAGTTGCTGTGCCATTGCCCTTTATTTATGGCTTTGAGCGGAGATTGAAATTTGAATTTGTAATTGGTATACATTTCTTCTTGTGTTTATATTCAGCTTTTTTTTTCAAAAAGTATAAAGTGCATTTTTTTCTTGGCAAAGGCATCTTTTGCTTTAGTGGACTTTTGCATTCCCTTAAAATAGGTCACTTTGATCAGATTCAGAAAATCCCGAGTTGAACCACAAGGGCGGTTTGCTACTTATTATGAGATGCTGGTGACTTGTTACCTTGCTACCTGCATATACTATTTGTGCTTAATAGTAACTAAACATAAAGAAAGAAACAAGGAACAGTAAAGCAGGAATTACTATTACTCAGTTAAGTTCATATGTAATATAGTGTAAAAACAATTAGGACTAGGGCAAGGCTTATAAATTCAGTGTTTGTACTGACTGAGAGTTATTGCCAAGCTTCAACACTACACTATCAACACAATCTGCAGACAGTGATTCAGAAAGGCAGCTCTGAACAGACCGGGTGACCAGCTCTCATCAATAGTTAATAGAAGACTACTAGGACACACTAAGTGACAAGCACAAGTCTCAAACAACAAATTGCTATAGTCACCCCCCCTTGCTTAGTATGCTCCTAACCTGAGACCTGATGTTGCTGGTGTTATATCAGGTAGAGTACGTGAAATAGGGCCTAGCCTTAGGTAAACATTTGCTTTATTTTAAATAAGTTGATGTGAAACTCAGTGCAGCTAGACAAAGAAAATATAGCAATAAGCAATCCCATCCTATTGTTTTCCATCCATGCAGTGTGTAATTTGTATACAATACATACATAATAACGTAAACAGCATCAGAAGTAATCTCCATGCGAAGGTCTGACTTAAACAGCATGAGAAGAAATCTTCATGTGAAGACAAGCCAACAGCTCAGCAGTGTTGACCTGGGGACTTTTAGTTTTATTTTTGGAGCCACACTAACAGGACAAGTAGGTCATTTAGGCTCTAACTACACAGTTAATCTGATTCTGTCCTAACCACACGGCAAATCGACAATAGAATATTTTACTTTTACTGTGAGTGCTGACATCATCTGATCTAGATAGTGCAGATTTAATTTTACTGCTGCCGTGTTCGAGTACTGTAAAAAAAATTACATTGCATCTGTACACAGAGCCGAGTCTGGCACCTACCTCAATTTAATAAATTTTACTTCTGTAAAAAGTGACTGTCCAAGCCGAGTGTCCATCTTCTTTCTTCCTCTTCTTCTCTGTGACTCAAGCCAGCAGCAAGGCAAAGGGCAGAACAAGCAAGCCAGAAAAGAAAACAAAGATAAGGAAGGAACTTCAAGTAGTTGTTAGTCAACTACTTTCACCAACGATAATCCCTAGGATCGTAGCACTAGCAGTAGCAGCACAAGAAATCCAACTTAAGTAGTACTGTGCTACAGACTACTACTGATTGTTTCTCACTCTCTTTTTTGAGAAGAGAGTGAGAACCAATCAGCAGCCCTCCAGCCGTCCACATTACGTTTGTGACTGCAGACATGGCAGTCATAACCCCTACTTCTTACTGTGCAGTTAAAAATCGCATAGACGTCTGGGCATCACACTGATGCCTTCTCTCATACCAGGACTGCCTGTAAAGCAGTCAAGAGTTGCAGAAATGGACTCTTTCTCTACTTTAAATAAATAAATAAAAACCCGGAACTCAATGAGCATGCGCAGTTCGAGTTCCGGGACTTTGCAAGTCAGTCAACAAACAAAACATTTTTTGGTTATAAATTTTTATACATGTTTTATTTTTTTATCTAACAATCTTTTTTTACTGGGAGGGCTGCAGTCCTGCAGTCCGATGGCACGAGCCGCCACTGGCAGCTGCTCTGATTCAGGCTTTGACCTTCTCATTCAGACTTCCCTTCTTCTCAACCACCCCTCCCAGAAACTTGAAGCTGTTAACCTTTTCACCATTTTCCCTTCTATCTCAGTTCTCGGCTTCGTCTGATTTCCCCCATTTGCTGCCATTACGGTTGTCTTTTCTATGCTCAATTTCATCCCATGTGCCTTCAGTTTTGTATTCCATTCCCCTATCATCTGCTGAAATTTTGTTCAAAGATTGCCTGTAATGCCACATCATCTGCATACAGCATCTTTGCTGATCTGTCCCCTCTGACTTGTTTGCTAATGTAGTCCCATCACCACTATGAACAGCAGTGGGCTTAGAGATGAACCCTGACCCTGATCCACATCCACTCCCACTGAGAAATCATGGGAACCCCTCTTTGAGATGGAACATTGTTCATACCTGAGTTGCTGGGTCCATGCAAATAGCCTGCACTAATTTTGCCAATGTGTCTAGGACTTTGAACCACTGCAAGACTGCCCAAAGCATCTTACTTGGGACCTTTTCATATGCTTTCTTCAAGTCTAGGAATGCCCAGTTGGTTTCTTTTCTTGTCTGTAGCATCTTCTGAAGTATTTGTCTTACTGCAAACATCGGACCACTGGTGCTGGATCCTGATCTGAATCCAAACTGCTCATCTCCCATCTTTCTGTGTACTACCCTCTGTATTCACTTCTCAATCACCCTTTCCAGAACTTTCATGGAATGTGACAAGAGTTTGATACTGTACTGCCTTCAGTTATGCCCCCTTTGTTCTTGTACACTGGCACTAATATGCTTATTTTTCAGTCATCTGGGATATGTCTTTCTCTTCATACTGTTATGAGTACCCTCAGGAGCTATGTGTTCCCTGATCCCCCTCATCTTTATCATATCTGCTGTGACCTCATATGAGCCTGCTGCTTACCCTGGCTTCATTTTCCTTAGTGCTGTTCTTACTTCTTCTATGGTGGGCTTCTCTTCTTTAATTATAGGCTGTGTCTGGGGCAGTGCAGCTTCTGTGGGGTTTCTTCATTCAGAAGCTGCTGGAAGTAATCCATCCATCTGACTTTGTTTTGTGGACTTATGAAGGGCGTCTAACTATCTTAATTATCTTTCTGTCTTTGCCCTGCAATCTGATATAGTTTATTTGTGCCAGCTGCTGAGTTACTTTCCAAAAGCTGAAGAGTGCCTCAGATACCCTGTTCTTTGCTATTGCAACTCCTTTGTTAGTCAGCCAATATTCCTTCATAGCCTGGTCTGTCTTTTCTATCTCCCACTTTTTTCTGTGCTCCTTATTTTCTCTTGATGACTTCCTGGACTTCTACATTTCACCACCAGCTTTTCTTATGTATCTTATTTCCATAAGTGGCGCAGCCACTTATCCGGTTGGCAGTTCTCAGACATGCTGTTTTGAGATGGTGTCATATTTCTTCAAATCCTCCTGTTTCCTCTTTTTCATGTGCTAGAGCCCTGAGTAATTCCTTGAACTATTGTGCTTTCTTTCTAGTCAACTTTCAGGTCTCCTCAGTCCGGTCTCTGTTGACTTTAGAGCCTTCACTGACCACTGCTTGGAGCTGATTGTTGCAACCAGTGGTTTAAGCTGTGGGATGACTATTTCATTGGGGATAATTTTGCAATCGCTTATTCTACCTCATTGCCCTTTTCTTACTAGATGGAAGTCTACCTGACTTGTATGTTGGCCACTCTTGTATGTGACTGTCTCTCTTACTGAACCATAGTTGGCCACCATCAAGCCAGTTGCCTGACAGAAGTCAAGAATGGCCTCTCCTTCTTTATTCCTCTTGCCCACCCATATGGACTCAGGCCCTCATAACCTGCTCTGTCTGTCTGTCTGTCATGATATGTGCATTTAGGTCATCCTTTATCAATGCCAATCCCTGTTGCCCTGCTTTATCTAATAGATCCTGCAACCACAGTCTGAATGCACTCTTCTTCACTATCACAACCCTGCTGTCTGGCTTAGGCTGGGATTATGACTAGTGCCTTATCCTTACACTGGACTCTGATTGCCATGAGCCCATCACTAATTCTGATGACATCACTCTTCTTATGCCTCTCCCTCACTACAATTTCCACACCTTTTCTAGCCTGTCCTCCTCTTGAGTAGTAGACTCTGTATCCCAAGCCCAGTGCTGCACTGCCTTCCATCATATCTCACGGATACACAGGATGTCCAGCCTCCTCCTTACCATAATGTCATCCACTTCCAAGTCCCATCCTAACAGTGAACCTACACTGAGTGTAACAATTCTTAATTCATGTTTGGCAGACTGATTGTTTTTTACCTCCAGCTTTCACTCAACAGGGCTAAACATGGTAAGCAAGGCTAGGCAACTGGATACTGTGAACCAGAGCTGCTATGATTTATGGCACACACTGGCCAGTAGGGGCACATACACTATCCCAGCTTAGGTTAGGGTGGGCCAGATCTTCAACCCACTAATTACCCATGCCCATTTGGCAACATTAATCAACACAATCGAGTCACCTAGAGCCATAGTTTTTACCACCGAGTGGCTAGCTGTATCACTGTATGCCATCTGTGATGCATGTTCTCCTGTCTTGAGGATACTTTGCACCACAGTAGATGCCCAAAGCTGTTGGTCAGTGCAAGTCTTTTCTTGATGGGCACCATTTACAGTTTGTGCAGTTGCCCACAATTCCATTCTTGGATGAATTTGAGATGAAAACACTCAGCGTGATTTTGGGGGTGGGAAGAATCTCACAGAGACACACAGAGACCATGCAAACTCCAAACAGGCATTGGCCAGAAGTTGGGATCAAATCAAATACCTTGTGCATGAGAGGCAAAGATCTTAATTATTATGCCAACTGATCACTCATACAACATCTCATGCAGACATAAAAAGCAAACTTAAAGCTGTTTCCTGGAAAACAACACAGTTGTATATAGACGTACTGATTTTGAACAAATTTGTACTGAAATCATCATGTACTGAATTCTGCATATTATTCAAAATGTTACAATTAGGATAAATTGACACAACAAAAATCATGAATTTCTTCCGCTTTTCATCAACAAAAGCAGATGGACAAGTCTTTGGAAAATTGTACTTTGATTTTCAGTGGGTGCTTCAACATTACTCATTACTATTTATTTTTAGATTAGTATCCATTCTAAGTAGACCAGTCTGTGCTTAAATCTGAGTATATATTGCTTAGGTTTCGTGCTTATAGTTGAGATTACTTTTTTGTATCACCTCCTATAACAGGTAGTGCAAATATATGTATATGTAAAATGCCTTATGAATAAATATTTGCCTTTTCTTGTCAAACAGTATCAAAGATTCTCATTTTTGTTACATATCCTTGTATTGAACTTTGATTTCTTACTTAACACTTAACTGACAAATTAATTTTTTGCAGAGTAAATTATGTCACTTTTTCATTAATCTGAATTTCAGAATTGTTTAGTGAGTATAACTGAAACAGATAAACCTCAACAGTGTATTCCAAGCAGATTAAACAAAATAAAATGATTTATTTAAAACATATTTAAAAGCTTTTATATATCATACATTTCATTTTCCCTCGTGAATATATAATTCATCCTTCATCGTGTAAGCTGTCTGTTTATATTTGATTCTTGCATTAATTTAAATACACTACACAAAGAATAGTGTAGTTAACAAGATATGATGCATAAACAAACTACACATTAATGATTTTAAGAACCATATTATCATACAGAATTTTCATTATGTTACAGTGCTTAAAGTGCATTGTCACACTTTCCTTGGCAAATACAAATTGCTAACAATAGCTAATGCTTAGAGAGAGGAGTAAGTCTTATACCATATCGAATTTTATAGTTTCTAAGGCAAATAGTGTGCTATTTTTACAGTTGATTTTATTCATAAGCACTGTTCCTTGAACATTTTCTTGAAACTGAAAATATGTAACATGACATCATGAAAGACTGTATCCACAGTCCCTAACTACCTATGTTACTGTATAAGTTACCATTTTTTCATGCTGCAGCAAATAAGGAAGTCTTACATCCTAGTATGACAATTTGTCAGTTATTTCTCATAAGTGGAGCACCCATTCCTGAAACTATAACACATTTGCTGCTCTGCTAGTGAAACTATAGTGTAAATAAACAGCTGATCCTCTAGAGACATATGCTGCTTTTGATTATCCATAATGCTTTGCATGAATATGAAATAATATAGCAATAACCCACGCCTGGGTGTGGGTAATGTTGGATTTATCCACAGTTGGTGTGGTTTGGTCACGTGGGCGAAGCCCGAGTGGCCAAACAAAGACAACCGTGGGTAAATCTAGCATTACCCACACCCAGAAATGGGTTATTGCTATTATACAATGACATTATTTAAGAAAAAAATAATTACTTTTCTTAAATAATGGCATTGTATAATGCCTCCTTGCTGCCCTTCTGCAGCTGTCTGGTATTCTGCAGAAGTTTTGATGTACTGCGCATGCATATGCCTACGCAGTACATCAGAGCTGTGGGCAAAAGCAACGGAGAAAGCAAGATCTCCGTTGCCTTTTACAAACTGTTTCGCTATGTTAAATGGGCTTAACATAGTGAGACAGCTTTAAAAAAAGCAATGGAGAATCTCCGTTGCTTTTTTTAAAGCTGTCTCGCTATGTTAAACCCATTTAACATAGCGAGACAGTTTTGAAAAAAGCAACAGAGAAAGCAAGATCTCCGTTGCTTTTTACAAACTGTCTCGTTATGTTAAACGAGTTTAACGTAGTGAGATAGCTTTAAAAAAAGCAACAGAGAATCTCCATTGCTTATTTTAAAGCCATCTCGCTATGTTAAACTCATTTAACATAGCGAGACAGTGTGAAGCAATGGAGATCTTGCGTTCTCCGTTGCTGTAAAAAAAGAGTTATAGTAATGGAAAAAGTCCGGGTGACCGGACCTTTTTCCATTACTATAACTCTGATTTACAATGTGCATGCTGACCAAACAGCGTGCACATTTTATATTAATGGGGGGTCATTGTATAATTGCTAATACCTAATTTAACATCATTTTTGTGGGTGTAGTTATAAGGAAAAATTAAGTCAACAGTAAAATTAAAGCATCTAAAAAATTCATAATCTTTGTTTTGTTTTCAATCCATTTGTGCTTTAACTTAAGGAGCATATTCAGAAATCCAGAAATTAAATTAACTGTAAAACACAGAAGTATACGATGTGCAATCTAAATCTTACTGCCATAAATGTTCTCAGTACTGGCAGACTTAGTAACATACCAGACATAAACACTGCTGCCTTCACTGGGATGTTTGAGCAATGGTTCTTGATGACAGAAAATGTATCTGCAAAAAAAAAAAAAAAAAGAAAAGAAAGCATTAATATAAATATAATACTCATATAATTAAAAAAGATGCTTTACATGTTACTGAGCTATGGTTTCACTGAATACCACATTCAGTGAACTGAAAGAAAGTTTATTTTGTTTTCAGATGCAAGGCCCTGCACACTCCATATTGGAAGAACTGCCCACACCATCAAAACATATGAATATTAATTCCACAGTTGCACAACAGTTAGGAAAGGGTAAAATCATTTTCACTGAATCTAGATTTTTTGGGAAGCTGCTAAATAAACTAGACTGCAGAGGTAACCCAATCACAGAAGTAAAAAATGAAAAATAAATAAAACAAGCACTAAAACGTAATATATATGATATCTATCTCTTCAACAGAAGAGCTGCAGATACTACAGTAAAAAATGCAGGATCGTACAAAGCAAACTATAACAAATATTAAGACTCTTGAGAACCAACAACGAGTGTAGAGTTAGTGTGATTGTGTTGGACACTTGGGTATAAGAGGGCTATAAAACTCCAGTCAAATAATTTGCTACCGTGTAAGCAGCAACAACAAGTAAATCAAGCACATAGTATTGACAAACATATCTACATGCTATGTTTCTGAGGACTGAATTTTGAAAGTCCAGCATACAAAGAGAGAGATACACCTTGTCTCACTCTCAATACACCAAATTGTGCAACCCACTCTGTCCCCTAAAACTGCCTCATGCAGACGTGTAGGATCCACCTATTTCAATACCTTACAATACGAAGGTGCTGAACAAAATGGATTCCCACTACACCCAGACAAGATAATGAGATTCTCTAGCCTTCTGTGCTAAGGTTTGTGAATTACTGAATTGATAGCCTACGCTAAAGTGTGTTTGTGTGTGTGTGTGTGTGTCTGTGTGTGTGTGTGTGTGTGTGTGTGTGTGTGTGTGTGTGTGTGTGTGTGTGTGTGTGTGTGTGTGTGTGTGTTTTATACAGTGCATTTAAATGAACTGATTTCTTGCCAAAGAGAAAGCTCCACCTGTGTGTAAGACTAGCTATTACTGGAAATACCAGGTGGGAGAACAGACTACCTGCAATAATCAGTTTCAAATATAGGTGGAGCTGTACTGCAGGCTACAGACATCAAGTGAGAGATCCTGGGATCATGCATACTAAAGGATAAGTGCAGTATGATTTGTGTCCCAAACTCCTGTGGATATGGCTCACAGTGTTCTGTTTTCAAATATAACTTTAACTCCCTGGTGAACTAGTGACCCACAAGCCCATCTTTTATCTTGGACTTGTAGAATGCAGTTATGACAGCAATGTCCAACCTTCAGCTGAAGCTCTGTGGTGTATAGCCTTTTTGCCATGCAACTCCTTCTGTATGTCAGTCCTGAGTCCGTATCAGCGATATCAGCTTTGTCATACAGTTGTGACTGCTGTGCTGGAGAACATTGACTGGACTCAACTGCTCAGGCTATGCTTAGAGTAGGTGATAAGATTCAGTGATATAAAAAGTTATGGATGCTCGGTATCTGTTCCTGGCATAGTGAGATCCCTTCAGTTCAGTATCTTTGCTCCCTTATGATATCAATAGATGATGCTACATAGTTAGGAAGTAATTCGACAGCTGCTCATCATACAGCGCATTCTCTCAGTTCCATTCATGCCATACAGCACATCACACAATGAGCGCTCTCCAGCACTCATTGCTTTTGTAGTGGTTACAGTTTTAAAGAGACAGGTTGCTAGCCTGGCACCCAACCCACCTGGGCAGGGGACCTCACACTCGTGCACACACTCACACCTAGGGCCAATTTAAAGTGTCCAATCCATCAGCTGCATGTCTTTGGAATTGGAGAGGAAACCAGAGCATCCCGAGAAAACCCACATGAATGCAGGGAGGACATGCAGACTCCACATAGAAAGCACCCCAGCCATGAATTGAACTGGAGAACCTTTTGCTGTGAGGCGACAATGCTAACCACTGTACCACTTCATCTCCCATATAGCATGTTCAAATAAATTTATTTTTAAAAAACTTAAAGAGCCACACTGGTATAGCTAATGTAGCAGCTGCATATTTAAGAATCTGGAAGGTCACTTTATACAATGAAAGTATAATTATACTACTGCTATACTCTCTTGAGACATATGTAAACCATAATGCTCTTATAGTTGCACTCTGAATGTATAGCATTTATATGCGAGATGCTTTGTGTGTAGAAATGTTTCCATCAGTCTTGAAGGTATTAGATAATTTATAACCCATATGGTCATTTTGGTGGTTTGCTTTAGCTTCTGTAGTTTTTTGGCAGTCACAAGTCTGTCTGTCTTTCATTATCCTCTGCACAGAGGCGATAACATCTTTTGTAGTACCTGATAATAGTCGGTCACAGACACAGTTTTTGGATAACACATCAGCTACATTTAACTTATTCCAGGCACACAGATGGCTCTGACAGTGAACCTTATCAGTCTCATTAACAATCCCTGAGATATGAATGGCTACATCATAGGAATTGATTAGTGGACTGAAATTCTTGAGCCAAATAGGTATCTGAGGAATCGCTCATATGCCAAACAGTTGCAAGGCACTCCTTTTTGATCTGTGAATATCTCGAATAGAAAATAAGGAACTTCAAGGCCAGGCAGGACAGCAGAACCAAAAACTTTAATGCAGATCCGCACAGCAATAAAATAGGCACAAGGTAAGCCTGGGGGTGTTCTGGGTGAAAGTGCTTAACCTTGTGACTTATTCGTGATTTTGGTGACATTGAGTTACCTCGTGCCTATTTTATTGCTGTGTGGATCTGTATTAAAGGTTTTGGTTCTGCTGTCCTGCCTGGCCTTGAAGTTCCTTATTTTCTGTTTGTCGTACTGTTTTTGGGATTTTTATCTGTGAATATCAGCATTTAGCCCTGATTACTATTTGGGAGCAATAGACATCTAGATGCAACAGTTGCTTATCCATTGACATTAATGCAGCACCAAAGCCATAGCTATCTGCACCAGCCTATGGAATATGTTACAGCTACAGGTCAAACAAAATACTTTTTTTAACTCATACTTCTCAACCTGCAGACAATGCAAATAGGAACAAAGGCCCTTGAAAAGTAGTGTCATCCAGCCAAAATCTGGACATCTAATTAGAATAAAATTTGAATAACAAATGCCACACATCTTCTCCCACTTGCAGTAGGAATGTGGGATACGACTTAGAAAAGCATAATTAAAAACAAAGTGATAAAAATGATAGAAAAAATATAAGCACATTCTCAAAGAGAAAATGTAAAAACTGTAAACCTGATTGAAATGTTCTGCAAAATTCTGTAACATGGTCTTTTAATTTTGCTTCTTGTTTCTGAAAACTGGAGCGGTAACATGCAAATCCTCTTTCTTTAAATTTTTGGTCATGTTTGGAACATCCTCACTTTGCTTTACAATGAAATTGTTTCCTGCTGTTTGTGATAAAGTTACAAGCAGTTTTCCAAAAAAAAAAATAAATTATATATATATATATATATATATATATATATATATATATATATATATATACATATATATATGTGTATGTGTGTGTGTATGTGTATGTGTATATATACAGTACTATTTGATCTTTTTAGTTTTGCTGTTTGCTCAGTTTTGCTGTATAAGCATTGCGAATAATTAATAACAGCTTAATTTCTTAGAGGACCGGTAGTAGGAGAATGGTTTCACTACTGCAGCATTGTGTTAATTGTCACTGTGAGGTGCTAAATCTGCAAGAACTAGTTGAGAACTTGTTTTTCTAGGAAGAAAGAAATTCTTTCTACTTTATTTAATATGTAAAAACAGCAGTTTATACATTAATTTCGGTAGTGAGGCATTGTGGGTTCAGGCTTTCACAATGTCATGGTAGGGATTTTCAGTTTTGAGAAAACTTTTCAGGGAGCCATCCTTACCAACAAAATAAACTGGAAAAAAAACACACTTTTTGATTCAAAACTGTATAATTTGGCATTATATATAATAAGCAGGTTATATACAACTCCAAAGGTCCATTACTTGACACTTACTTTAAGACATGACCAATACACTTTAACCCATAAGTTCAAAAGGTTCAGATTCTGATGTATTTAATACCAAATGGTTGCTATAAATTTTGGTTGATTTGTAATGTGATTTATTGCAGAGGCTTAGAAATAGACTTTACAGATGTTATGCACATTTTAAAAATTGCTAATTTCGAACATGTGACTTTGTGTGGAGAAATTATGTTTGGGAAAACATGGTAAAAAGTAAAAGTACTACAAAGTTTAAAGCCTGCATTTCCAAAACAAGCTTGTTTTTTTAATTGCATACTGCAACAAACTCAAATATAAACCATACAAATTACATATCACATTAGATGAGTAAGAAATGCAATATATTTGTAATTATTATTTCTATGTAAAGTTCCACTGATTTACTTTCATTTCTGTACTCACATTTCACCTTCTTTGGCAAATATTTTTATCAGTATGACAACACAAGTACACATATTTTATCACTATTATGATTTATTAATATGTCTGAATAATGTGTCAATAAAATGAACTTCAAAAAGTAACCAAAAACCTATATTGGAACTCTATGTGTAACTATAGGGGTGGAGGTACTAAGATTTGTAGGATTCTACAGCGGATATAACATTTTACAACTTGTTTCCCAAAATGCTTGGTATCACTGACTGTATTTTACTAAGCTAAAGGGATTCTCACTTTCTATAAGATGTAGACCAGATTTTTGTAATTGCTGTTTGTGATCACTGTTTTCTTTCTGTTGCTGTACATTAAAGTATAACATCTGTACAACTGAGCAGGGGCTTCACTACACTGGGGCACACAGGGGCATATGCACAATCTGTGAAACGCTTTGCCCTAGTGAGCACCCTGATCCCTGGAACAATAAGTATTTAAAAAAGAAAGAAAGAAAGAAAAAACATTTCTCCCTCTCTCTTTTTTTTGAGCGGCAGTCAGGAAATTATTCAGTTGCAGTCACAAACCTATGATTGCAGAGGATATGATAGCCATTGCCAGCTGCAAGTGTTACTTTTTTGTATGAGGTAAAGAGCTGGATCATGGTAAAATGGTGCTCTGGGTAGGGTAGGGTAATGGATGCCCCCAGCCATACCAGTATATACCATTAGTTGGTTGGCTCTCCCTAATTACGATAAAATAATGTTGAAACTTGTGTTATATATGTGTGTATATATAGTGTGGATACTATTTTGTGTTTTTTTTTTTTAGTTTTACAATTGTCATGCATTTGTATTTAAATTTTAAACTTATATTTCTTGTTTTGCAAGAAAAATGCTGACAGCCCTTTGCTAAACAAAACAAAACTGTCTCATGCTGAAAACAGACTTAACATGAAAAAAGTAAATTTGTCTTCCCCTGAAACTCACATTGTATCTGGCAACACATCAGACTACAAGAAATGTTATTGGACTCATAGTCAGATAGCATACAGTGAAACACTAATTAGCAGCTATGTGAAGGGAGCAGGAATTCAAGACAAATATGTAATACATTTTCAAACAGCTTGGGACAGCTCACTGGACCCAAGTGTTCCTTTTCAGGGACAGCCTAGAAGTACTGCCTGGTAAAGTGACTTAGTCAGAATCAAGAGGAGACAAATGAAGGCTAATGGAATCAAACCATGCACCCCAGAAGCAGCTTATTAATAGCTCATAGTTTTGCTAGTCTAAGCTCTGCACCAGACAGACTGTTGAAGCCCAACACTGTGCCTGAAAAAAAAGCTAAATTAAAAATATATTCTTAGTTAACATTCTTGCTGACATGTTTACTGACAGCCTAATAATAAACGCAGTTTTGCAGTCAACAAAACAAGGAAACCAAGGATCACACCGAAAGAACATGGCTCGTATGATGCTACTGTTGATAACTATTGTGAGCTACAGGAACTAAGTACTTATATATACATACACACACATACACACAAAACCTTCAATTAATAGACACTTGCATATTCACCTCAGACATATGCTTGAGAGTGAGCAAATGAATAAATTCATAAATAATACACCAGAAATCTATCTCAGTTTGCTGCTGTCAGAACCATATAGTGGAACCCACTGCAACTCTTCTGTACCCTGTGAACTTTTTAGCGCAAGAATTAAAAACAAAAACCCCAAAAATCAAGACCAGATTTTAAATATTTCTTATATAAAGTAGATAGAATAACAAGTTTTGCATTAATAAGCATTTTCAAATAGATATAAACTCTGACATTCAGTCTTTCCTGTTACTCTTTATTGACTGGAATCCAGAATATTTTGTCAGAAAATGTTTGGCTCAGTCTGGTAGCTGATACAGACGATTAATGCTGTGAGCTATATTTCTGTGGTACAGGGTTTGATTCCCTCCACACTCATTTCCCTACTATATAACTATGAGCAAGCCATTTAGCCAGACAACGTTCCTGGGTTTGATTTTATGAAAAACTATAAAACTCTTTTATTATTTCATATGAAACTCTTTGACTCAACTATGTGAAGCAATTGGGTAAATTTGTGGAGAAGACACACATACATACTGCAGTGTAATAAAGACCACACTTCTTGTTTTGAGCTCCAGGAAGTCTCTTTCATTGGCTCAAAATCTGAGCCAATGAAAGAGAGGCAGGAGAACTGGAAATAGGTTCATAGGTTCATACTAGGCTATCTGCCCTAGGGCATTTATAAGCCTAGCCAGAGTGCGTTTGGCTTTCGCCAACCAAACATGATGCTATGCATGTAGGTGAATGCACGGCCAAAGTAAACCAAGAAAACGACAAAAGGCCAGCAATAAACGGTCCTGGAGTTTAAAATAATTATAGCCAATACATGAGTATAGCTTCAAATAATCCTTTATTAAACAGACCGGTTTCGGCAACAAATGCCTTCTTCAGTGATTTATTATTTGGATACATTGCTGGCCTTTTGTCATTTTTTTGGCTTTTGCCACCCATTTTAAATGAATTTTGCTATGCCCTTTTTCAAGGTTAGTATACTGTGCCTCTGTCTAACAGTGACACAGAAGTGATACCTGGGGTAAACCTACGATCTCCCATCCACTCATCAAGATTCCTCTTGAAGAGAGTCAATGAGGGACTCTGCCTAACCTGGACTGGGATTTTATTCCAGAGTGAAGGGAGCCTCTGGGTTATGAATCTGTCCTTCCAGCATGTCCTATTTATTTCAGTGCTGAGGTTTAAGTCTCTCGAGCGCGTAGCTCAATGGGATTTGGATTTTCTGAGGTGCAGCATGTCCATTAATTCCGGGTTGGACATGGCTTTATACGTCAGGCACAGATCGCCTCTGAGCAGGCGGTATGCCACTGAGTAGAGCTGGAGTTTCTTTAACCGGGAAGCATATGGCATCTGTTTGAGCCCTTTGATCCTCTTGGTGAGGTACTTTTGGGGTCTTTCCAGTTGCTGCAGGTGTCTGGTAAGGTACATCCCAAAAGGGGCACTGTACTCAATTATGGGCCTGATGAGGGATGAGTAAAGAGGCACGATGACCTCCCCTGATCTAGATGGGAATCCCTTCATGATTAGGTGGGCTATATAAAATGTTTTTCTAACCACTTTGGCCACGTGGTTGTCAAATGAGAGATTGCTATCAACTTGGGTCCCCAGGTCCCCAATTACTTCTTCTGTACTTAATGGATTACCACCTATGTGGTAATTTGTGGGCACTTTGTTTTTGCCAAAGGGGATGACTATACACATTTTGGCGTTTAGCTTGAGGTCATGGCTCTGGCACCAGTTGTCTGTTTCTATGAAGCCCTTTTGGAGGATGTTTGTGTCAGCTGGAGAGTCGATTATGGCGCCAGTTTGCAGTCATCTGTGAACTTGGTCAGCCACAGTCCTTCCGTGTTGGCCTGTACCTCCGAGAAATATATACCGAACAAGAGTGGTCCCAGGACAGAGCCTTGTGGGACGCCACTTGTAACTGGTTTGGAGTCTGTCATGGATCCAACAATTCTAACCATGTGGGTTCTGTCCTTGAGCCAGTTTGCAACTCATCTAGTGACATAGGGGTTTATATTTAAGCTGGTGAGCTTATCTATAATGCTTGAGTGGGGTATTGTATCGAAGGCTTTTGCGAGGTCCAGGTAGGCTGTGTGGACCACCTTCCCCTCATCAATGGCCTTGGTGACTGTTTCAAAGAAATCAACCAGGTTTAAGAGGCAGGATCTGCCCTTAACAAAGCCGAACTGGGTAGGATCCAGTGCCTGTAGGTCCCCAATATCTTTATTTATGAGATCCATGATGATCCTTTCCATAGCTTTGCAGACCAAGCTAGTCAGGCTTATGGGGCGATAGTTTCCAGGATCCGTTGGGGCACCACCTTTGTGGAGAGGGACCACTGTTGCTGTACGCCACTCTTTTGGTACATATCCTGTAGTAAGGCTGAGATTGAACAGTAGTTTTATGTTTGGGTTTAGCTCTTCTTGGAGTTCATGTAGGACGCAGCCCGGGACGCCGTCTGGTCCCATTGATGCTGTGTTTTTTGTTTTGGAGAGGGTGGCTCTTACCTGAGCATCTGAGATGTCAGGGGGGGCAGCACTCTGCTGGGATAGATATTTGCCCTTTTGATGGGGAAGGGGGGAGAAGTTTGCGCTGAACCTGTCAGCTAGGATGTTGGCAATGTCTGTGGGTTTGGTGTATTTTTTGTCATTTTTGACTAATTCTGAGTATATCTGGGAATTCCCACCCAGGTTCCTATCATAATTAAAGAAAGCCTTGTGATTATCCTTAGTGTCCTGTGCAATTTTTTTCTCGAAGCTGGCCTTAGACGATTTTATGAGTGCCCGTAGTTTTTTGCTAATACTGATCAGAGATGCCTTCCCTTTTTGGGATTTTGCTCTACCATGTAGTAGCTTCCTCCTTCTATTGTATAGTTTGTTTATGGCTGGGGTCCACCAGACAGGACATCTGCCTTTGGAGGATTGGGTCTTGGTTTTATTTGGGATTGCATGATCCATACATTCCTGAAGGTGTTCCATAGAATGCGTTTATAAAGGATTCTGCAGTCTGGGCCGTATTTTCCACAGGCCCGAGGGCTTTGAAGGATTCCACCTCGGTTTTGAGGAGTGTGAAATTTGCTTTAGAGAAGTTTTTCACTGTGGTTTTCTGGGCAGGGGGTGGGGTCAGGATGTGAATATCCAGTGAGATTAGTTTATGGTCTGATCTTACCAGTGAGGGATACACTTCTGGTCTGGAGCACAGAGTCCCCATGTTGGTGATGATCAGGTCCAGTATGTTTTCCCCTCTTGTGGGAGTGGTAACAAGTTGTTCCATAGCATTTGAGTTTATAAATTTTAGGAACCTTTGGGCTAGGGTGTTGGAGCTAGAGTAATGCTCCCAGTCTATGTTTGGGTAGTTGAAGTCACCCAATATAATAGTGTTTGGAGAGACCTTCATATTTTCCAGTGTTCTCAGGAAGGCCGAGTGGAGTTCCTGGGTTTGGGAGGGTGGTCTGTAGCAGGCTATAAACTGGAAGGCAGCTTTACCCACTGCTAGTTGCACATGGATAGTCTCTGATGCTTCGTGCTGTACCACCAACCTGGAGGTGTGGGTATCTTTGACGAATATTGATACTCCCCCTCCTTTTGTGGTTCAGTCCAAGTTTTGGGACCAAAAAGCATGGTATGAGGTATAACCTGGTAGTGCTGGGGTGGTCTTGGGAGCCTTGAACCAGGTTTCTGTTACTTCACAGATATCAATGTTCTCCATGCTAAGGAGAGTTTCGAAAAGTGCATCTTGAGGTTTAGACTTCTGGCGTTGAGTAGCATTACTCTTAGTTTCTTATCCCTTGTGATACCTATGGAGGTGGGTTTGTCTTTTGAGCCTTGCCTAAAAAAGGCACTATGGGGGTAGCAAGAGCCTTTGCCAATATCCGAAAGCCCAGGGGTGACAGGTGCAAGCCGTCCCTAGCAAAGCATCATGGCTTGTCAAGCATGTCGTCCCAGGCTGACAGACATTGGATCCCCATTTGAATGACACCAATACTTAAGTCAATTGTTGAAATTGATCATCTTGTCTTCATATTGTGGCATCATTCTTGGTGAGGGTAAGATGCTACTCAAGGTCAGGGTCATACCGGCCTGGGCTACATGCTCAGAGAGCTCCTCTATGTCTCTTTTCATGTAGTCCAGGGAGGTACGTCTCAGGTCATTCACACCAGCATGGACAATGACTGAGTCATATTTGTACTTGCCTTGGAGTGACCTGAGTGCTTGTGTTATGTGGCGGATCCTAGCACCCAAAAGGCATCTCACTGTGACCTTCTCCTTGTTCAGCCTGGTGAGCAGGATGTCAGTGTGCCTGACGATAGAGTCACCTATTACAAGTGTATCAGGTGTGTTGTTTAGCCTTAAGGGCTGTGACTGTCCAGCACACTGGCTTTGTGAGCTATGTTTTGCACGTGTTTTGTTTTGGGGTAATGGTTGCTTGGGTGTCTGCTTTGGAGGTCTCTGCTGCTTAGGCAGATTTTTATTTAGAGCCTCTGAGTATGTTTTTGTGTGTTTATGTGTTTGGTTTGTTGTGGTGGTAGGTCTATGTGAGACTGGAATTGTAGTAAGTGTGGTTTCCTTCTCCTCCTGACTGGTTACGCCAGTACTGAGTTGAGAGAGCTTAGCCTCCAGTTTGGCTATATGGTTGCATCTCTCACATGTGTTGGAATTTGTTGGGAGGAGGAGAGGGTTGTCTGTGTACATGAGGCAGCTGTAACATTGCCTCAAGATTCCCAGATTCACCAGCTGGACCGGAGAGGAGATTGACAACTGACCTTTGGACATGCTAGAATAGTATTGGGAATTCCTTTATAACTGAAAAAAAGGGCCATTGGGGAACAAGGTACTCAAGAGTTTGTGAGGGTGTAGTGCTTTTAATTTTTTAGTGCTAACTTATATAATTGCTTTAGTGAGCAAGTGCCAGGTAACTTAAATGCAATGTATTACAGGTAACTTAAATGCAAAAATGACAAACAGTAACTTTCTTTCAAGTGAAACAAGGAAATAAGTACAGTAAGCAATGCAGATATCACTAGGGATCCACAGAAGCGCTGAAAATAGCGTTTCAAGGAAATAACAAGCAAACAATCAACAAGCATACAAACAAAGCTAGACTCAGCAGGCCTGGATCTAGTCTATGCTACAGCAAACAAGGTGTATCAATTTCAGTAAGAAACAGTTCAAATATGCAGGCACTATAAGCCTTTAACCAGAAATTCCCAGCTCAGAAGGGCAGAGTCCAGCCTTTCCTCCCACAAGAGTTCAGACCACAAACCTTCTTAATATAAAATAACTGGCCTGAAGCCCAAGTGCTTAAACTAGAACTAATACACTTTTAGAATAACAGACACTGAGCCCTCAATCAGCAGTTCCCAACTTAGAAGGATGTAAGCTACCTGTCCTGCCACCACAGTGCAGGCCACAAACCTTCCTAATGTAAAACAACTGGCCTGAAGCCCAAGTGCTTAATCCAAAAGACTTAGAATGATAGCTACACTTTAATCAAGTAACTACCAAGCAGTAATAAATACAATTGAATACTTTAAAGAATGCCTGGATTAGTGCTCAAGTTATACAAACAAAGCTAGATTCAGCAGGCCTTGATCTAGTCTATGCTACAGCAAACAAGGTGTACCAATTTCAGTAAGAAGCAGTTCAAATATGCAGGCACTATAAGCCTTTAACCAGAAATTCCCAGCTCAGAAGGGCAGAGTTCAGCCTCTCCTCCCACAAGAGTGCAGACCACGAACCCTCTTAATGTAAAATAACTGGCCTGAATCCCAAGTGCTTAAACCAGAATTAATACCCTTTTAGAATAACAGACACTGAGCCCTCAATCAGCAGTTCCCAACTTAGAAGGATGTAAGCTACCTGTTCTGCCACTGCAGTGCAGACCACAAACCTTCTTAATGTAAAACAACTGGTCTGAAGCCCATATAACCCAACCCCATGAAATGTTGCATAATGAGGAGTACTTAGCTTTTCTGTGAAAATGTTTTATGGCTGTCTTCTATTCAGCTTTCCATAGTGTAAAGGTAAATCTGTACAAGTGTGAATACATATTAACAGCCATTACTGTATGATTTTGTAACAACAGGCTACTGCTGTATTAGCCATGGTTCTCATATTTGTGCTAAATTTAAAAGTCATAATTTTTTATGTAAAAGTGAATGAATAATATCAGCTGTTAGTGCAAATTCATAGTAAGAATTGTTAGTATATTTCTTCTAAACAATCTGCAGTACTGCTGTTTTATTGTCATGGCTCTCAAATATACTGTTTTATATTTGTGCTATTGCTATCAGGAAAGTTGTAATGTACTTTCTTAATTTTAAACTTGTGTGTTGTTTACTCAAGCTGTGTGTGTGTGTGTGTGTGTGTGTGTGTGTGTGGGTGTGTGTGTGTGTGTGTGTGTGTGTGTGTGTGTGAAATCTGAAAAACATTAGAAATGTAGTGAGTAGAATTATATACTGATATTGGGAGAAAGGTTAAAGTTGTTTGTTTTTGAACATTTATAACTAGGGATGGCAACAAAGAATATGAAAATAATTTGGAAGGAAAATTATTTGCTATTCAACATGCTTCAAACATGTAATCAATGTGCTCAAATTTAATACCATAATGCAGAGAAGTGGTGTAGTATAATATCTTGCCAGAATATGAAGAGGAACAAAGTATTGTGTCATCGTTTAGGAAAGATTTGAGTCATGAGAGTTTCAGAAACAGTCCTATTGCATACCAATCACACTTTTATAACATCAATGCAGTTGCAGCTAAGACAGAATTATTGTAGATTAGTGTTTTGTTAATTATGCAACTGCATTTGGGAGAATTACCTATGTTGGGTGTGATCTGTGATGACACAAACATAGCACGAGGTACAGAACTCCACTGCTACAACTTATTTGCTTTACTTGTACAGCTAAATGTAAGAGATACAGTTACATGTTGTGATGGATGAATTTTTCATAAACTACAGATGTAAGCAATAACCTACAAACAAATGCAACCTAAGAATTTAAACACAGGAGTTCACAAAACAGTTTTACAGTCCAAGTACATAATTTTAACAGTGACATGTAGCAAAATGTACATTTTAATACTTTATATTAGATTCAAATTAATGCAGAAAACACAACTTAAAAAGCAGAACAATAAACTATTTCTTAATAAATAGTGATCAGCATATCTTGATGGGTCTATATCAGAATTGCAAATTTTCACAATGTCGAATCTGACATTGTCGACACGTAAACAGCAAAACCACAGAACATCGGAGAGGTAAATGTAAATCTCCATAAAGGGAGATTTCTGTTTACTTCAATGTAGTGCGGTCTCGGAGTTGGAATATTTAAGTAGCGGGGGGCGTGAGGGGTGCAGGGGGGCTTGCCCCCAGCTTAAAGCAAGTAGGTCTATTTTTTGACTTTTTGTGATGTTTTTATTAGGTGTTCGATGTTACTGGACTGCGACGATATGGTGTCGATCATATCGTATTCGAAATTCAGTAACTTTCAGCATGTAATATAGCCCTATCTTGATAACTTTTCCATCTTTTTAATATAGCCCATGTTAAATGTACATCAAGCCACTCAATTATATGCATTTACTAAGACATTATCAATGCCCCGGGTACAGAGACACTACTACCAAACAGCATACCTCTGGTATCAGTCAATACCCCATAAATATAAAACCTTTCATGGATTATTGCTTTTCTTAGTCAGATATTTTAATTTTTAACTTTTTATGTAGCATCAGCCATGCACTTTTAATGTCATTGCAGTTTTATGAATTAAGGACAAGATATCACTGGAACTATAAACTTTTTAGTGCAACAAACTAACTTAACAGGGCAATCAAGAGGTGAAAAGATATTTTAAGTATAATGGTTTTCTCAGATTTATTTTTGCTTAAATGATAAGGTACCATACTGTAATGTCTGTGTTCTATATCTGACTTACAGACCTATAGTTGGGGTGTCCAGCAGGGTAAGGAAGACTGATCAGCCATTGGACAGATGCTTTTCCTTAGGTGGAGGGTGCAGTTCCTGTCAATATATAAGAATCCTCCAGTGGAAGACAAGGGTGTAGATCCACCTAACCAAATAAGTAGTTTGGGAACAATGAGGAAGTGAACACCTGCAGGCAGCATCATACATGCCATAACATGTCATAAGACATACACACTCCTCACCTCAGCATCAGTCAGGGGAATGTAGGGTTACATTAAAAACTACCCCAGCAATCAGAGAGGATGTCATCACAGACACTTGCTGGGACAGGCTCAGAGGGCAGAAACCCCTAAATTATTAGGAAACTTGAGGAAGGGCCCCTCTTGTATTTGTGCATATTTATATGATTGCCTTGTTAGTCTCTGCTTACTATATACTGCAGCATTAGAGATCATACTTTCCATGTCTGTTCCTGTGCCAGTGATTCAAATTCTGCACATGTTACTGTCACTAGTAGCCCCAGACAATCACTTGTACTGTATCAGCCTAAGCTCACTATGGCACTCACTTGCTCAGAAATGGCTACACACTCATGGTGCTTGAGAGGTTGTTGTAACAGAAAGCTTTGGTGTAGTACTGTATAGTGTTAGTGTCAACAGCAACATTAACCAGTCAGTTGTGTTATTTGTTTCCTTCAGTTCATGTGTTGCATTAGCAATAGGTCTTTACTGTCAAACTGCATGCATAAATGGAAGAGGACAATTAAATTGAATTTTAAACACCTCTACTAGTACACAATAACACATTTGAAATATCCCAGCTATTTAATATGAAATGAGTTTTAAAAACTAAACAAAATAGCAGTACAGTAATAAATTAATGCCCAGGATTCAATAAATTCCATATAGGCTCTGTGCAAAGCCTACATGGAGTTTACCTGTTTGTGTGGTGGTGAGTGGTGAGCGGCAGCACCCACCACAGCGCAATGTACATTCATGCCGCACAGTGTATCTAAGCTAGGTTTCATGGCTGGCAACAGTGTTGCTGGCCAGGAAACCATGTAAGTGAATATGAATAGTAAAACTGTTTAAAGCAGAGCACATACAGTCTGTGGTTTTGCAGTGAATTCCACACTGATCACCAGTGCTTCACAGATAGCTCTTAAGTCTGTTAGTTCAACACATCTGCACAAAGGCTAACATAATGTGGGGACAATTAACCAGAAATAGGGACGTATTTGACATAGATGTCTCATAGAAATGTGGTACAAAGAAACTGAAACATACCTCTCATCCTCTTAGAGCAAGAAATCTGGACAAAGCCATAAATAATGGGGGGACAAAGGCCCAAAATTAGGACAGGTTTTAATATTGCTCTTACAAAATTAGAAAGTTGATAGAATAATAGGTTTTACAGTAGCATGAATATACTGAAGATCATGAAGTTTGAAACTCAAATGTCTGTCATTATTTTCTGACTTCAATCCACAATGACATGCCAATGATTTGCCAGAAAACCAAAATTTTATAAGGAGAAGATCAAAAATATGAGACAAAAACTAGACATTCTGCTAAAATCAGGACAGATGAGAGGTATGAGCTGGAATGTATGTAATATTGAGTCACATCACACTTGAGATCATCCCAGTGATATGACAGAAAGCCACAAATTTGATAAGGAACACATCTGGACATGATGGGAATATTTGAGAGGTATGAATGTAAGGTATATGGTGCAAACACAGTACAGGACAGTATACCTACAGTGCAGAGTTTTGTGATATCCTATATCAGGCATTCTGTACAGAAGCTGTGTAAAGTAAGGGAACATAGACTGCCATGTAAAATGAACACTCAAGGGAAGTATGTGTATTGAATAGGGACACACAGATGAATTGTAGGAATGAACACATGGAAAGATGACAGGTGAAACAATCTAATGTACAGCAAATTAGGCATATGAATGGAAGACAGTTGTAAAGCAACACCAATCACATATCCATATGGTATAGTAAGGGCTGTACAGTGAAAATGTGTTTTATGTGACTGTCACACAAGGTGATATAACAATGGGGAGGATGTATGTGTGAGATAAGCATCCTTACATGAATAATGGAGAGGCCATCTATCAGGGATCTGACATACAATTGGGGTAGTGTGCATATTGTGAAGCTGTGCAAACTGATATACCTGAATATGAATGTAATCTCAGCAGAGGTCTCCAGCAAGTGGGGCACAAGTAAAGGATCATGGGAAAAAATAAAAGAACCAAACATGGACAATATCAGAATAATACCATATATGGCACAATCCACACTGTCACAAATGATATACATGCCATTAATGTTGTCAAAAACCTATGTATGTAGTGTGTGCATAAGCAGAACAGGTAGCACACATGCATCTGGTGTAATAACTTGATTGGTGTTCTGCAGTTATGTATATACCACAAAAAGAAGACCTAGGTATGGCCAATAATCTGTGTGACAGCTCACTTTGACAAAGGTGGTACACTTCAGTAGAGGGAGGTACATGAAGAAGGGTACATTGTAATCAGTTACTGGTGTGATGAAGGCTGGGAACTATAAAGGTATTATGGCCTCTGATGTGGATGTCCTTCACATACTCAGTACTTGTGTTACATTCAAGGGAGTAGTCAGCAGTGACCACATACTGGTGGATGTTCCACTTACCATCTACCCCAGGTCATGGGTCACATATGTAATGGTCTGATTATAGGATGTAATGTCCACATTATACTTTGATTGTGTGGTTGTTTTCCTGACGTAAAAAATCTCCCCATATTTTCTTGTCATTGCAGGTGTTGTCATGGCTGTAGCAGCAATTTTTGGTATGAATTGATACTGTCTGTATTATACTAATATCACAATTGCAGCCAGTGATTTTCCACAATCTGTAGGCCTTCAGACAGTTTTTGTACATAGGATGAGTATATCATCTGTGATGACCATCACTTAAATAATGGACAGAAATGAGCTTAGCAGACAGCCCTGATATATAGACCTGATCACTGGATCTGAGGTATAGGTCATCCCACACATTTCAACATAGTGAGATGCTGTGTATGTAATATACTGGTTTACCCACTTGGTGATATAGCTGGTTATGTCCACATATGACAGTGTTGATTGAATTCCTCAGTGTGGATTTGTGTCAAATACCTTGTCCTGGTCAAGTTTTACAAGATGATACTGAGTCATCATGCACGCCCTCAATGACTTATTTGAGGACAGCTATCAATTGTAACAGACATGATGGAGCATTAACAACTCACACAAATCTAATGCAGACAGCTGAAATATTACTAGTTTTCATTTAGAAGAAGTCCATGATGACATGTTGGTCTACCTCACAGTTGAGGAGAGTCAAGATGTGTCTAAACATGGATGCATCAAGTGTTGTCCCCCCAACTCAGATGGATGCATGTTGATGCACACCCTTCTACGGGAACATAGCCCATGTGGAGGGTGTGTTGAAGTGTGTATTCAACATATCAGGAAGGTGCATGTCCTGGTCATGCCATAGATGTTGTATGATGTTGTCACAACCCAGTGATTCCATGTGATAGGCCTGGATGAAGGTAAGACAGTGCATACTGCCTATCTTGATCTGGTCTTGGGTTATGACACAATCCTCCATGCAGGTAACATTGAGAAACCCTCACAGCTTGGGATTAATATTTATGTCACTAGATGGGTAACCAATTGGCTCACTGACAGA